>NW_005842668.1:885917-888141 GCF_000455745.1 Alligator sinensis | reverse complement strand
CTGAGTGAGCACAGACTACAGCATCATCAATTGAGTGGAGCTCAGTGATTGAGGTCAGTGTGGTCTTGGTTTTGGCTCTGAGTCAGCTGAGATTAAACAGTTTACCAACCATTCAGTAGTTTAGCTCCACTTTGACTGGAAGCTTGTTGGTAGGGAGATATGGCATCGTGGTAAGGAATATCGAGAAGAGCATGGGAGTGATGATGCAGCCTTTCTTACCTTGAAGTGCAATACACTTGTAGAAGGTAGAGTTCTGAAAGGCAGTGAGCATGGCTTCATTGCGGGCAGGTCTTGTCTTACCAATCTCATCTTCTTCTATGACCAGGTAACTCGCTACCTGGATAAAAGAGAGGAGGTCGAGAGTGTACACCTAGATTTCCAAAAGGCCTTTGATCTGGTATCCCATGATGTTCTCATAGGAAAATCGGAGGATTGCAGGCTTAATTGCTTGACAGTTAGGTGGGTAGGAAGGGTAGAACCCAGAGAGTTCTAATGAACAGATCTGTGTCTACCTAGTGAGAAGTGGCCAGTGGTGTCCCTCAGGGGTCCGTGCTTGGTCCAGTGTTTTTCAACAACTTTATCAATTATTTGGATGTGGAGGTGAAGAGCACACTGGCCAAGTTCTCAGATGACACCAAGTTATGGGGAAGAGTGGTCATGCTTGAAAATAGGCTGCAGATACAGGTGGATCTAGTCAGGTTGGCAAGTTGGGCACATTGGAACAAGCTGAAGTTCAACACTGAGAAGTGTAAAGTGCTCCATCTGGAGACAAACAACCCCCAACATACATACAGGTTCAGTAGTGCCAAACTGACTAGCATCATGACTGAAAGGGACCTAGGGATAATAATAGATCATAGTATGAACGTGAGTCATCAGTGTGACGCTGTAGCCAGCAGGGCAAACAATACTCTGGCATTCATCAACCGATGCATCTCAAGCAAAACCAAGGAAGTGATTCTTCTACTTTACTCAGTATTGGTGAGACCCCAGCTGGACTATGTGTTCAGTTCTGGGCACCACACTTCAACAAGGACATGGGAAAGCTTGAGAGAGTCCAGCGAAGAGTCACCCATATGGTCAGAGACTTGCAAGGCAGGACATACGAGGAGAGGCTGAGGAACTTGGGTCTCTTCAGCCTAAAAAAGAGAAGCCTGAGAGGAGACTTGGTAGCAGCTTATTGCTACATGAGGGGAATATATCAAGGGCTCAGCGAACAACTGTTTGACAGGGCACCCTTGGGGAAAATCAGGAGTAATGGCCACAAACTCCTGGAAGACTGTTTCAGGCTTAACACTAGGAAAAACTTCTTCACAGTCAGGGTATCCAGACTGTGGAATACACCCCCTCCAGAAGTGATGCAATCACTTACCTTGGAAATCTTCAACAGAAGACTGGTTGGTCACCTCGCAGGGGTCATCTGACCCCACTTGTCTTTCCTGCATAGTGCAAGGAGGCTGGATCCAGTGATCTTGGGAATATATCAAGGGCTCAGCGAACAACTGTTTGACAGGGCACCCTTGGGGAAAATCAGGAGTAATGGCCACAAACTCCTGGAAGACTGTTTCAGGCTTAACACTAGGAAAAACTTCTTCACAGTCAGGGTATCCAGACTGTGGAATACACCCCCTCCAGAAGTGATGCAATCACTTACCTTGGAAATCTTCAACAGAAGACTGGTTGGTCACCTCGCAGGGGTCATCTGACCCCACTTGTCTTTCCTGCCTAGTGCAAGGAGGCTGGATCCAGTGATCTTGCAAGGTCCCTTCCAGTGCCTAACAATCTATGAATCTATGAACTCCCATCTTAAACTCAAAGGGATCTGTGATAGATTTGTTATTGAGTCCCACTGCTTGCTTACCATTATGAAGCAGGCAAAGAATGAATATGAATTTTGGTGGACATCCATACATCACAAGGCAGGCCTCTGTACTTCCCTTACACATTGATCTTCTGTTAGAGGTAGAAGCATTGAATATATCCCAGAGTTCTTGTCATGTTTTACCTCTTTTTCTGGACAAGTAATCCTTGCTTTTACATGATCTAAACAACCTGATTTGGTTGTAGATAGATCCAAGTCCTGCAATATTCAAACCAAGAACTCTGCAGTTTGTTAATTTTTCCTGTTCTCCCATCATGACAAACTGTTGCAGTTTGCAATTTCTCTTCCTCATGTTGAAGATGTGCATATTCCAGAAGATACTCTTACCTTAACCTGTTTCAC
>NW_005842668.1:862358-885907 GCF_000455745.1 Alligator sinensis | reverse complement strand
TTTCCCTTCTGACAGCCCTGCCATGGAGTAGTCACTGTCAGGTTGTAATTTAAATCACAAGAGCAAATATTGAAACCAAATTTCTGTAGGTGATTGATGGATTTAGCTAGCAATTTTTTTCTACATGCATACAGTTTATAAGAGTAGGCATTATGGTCTGAACACACCTAATATTATTTTTTAATCCACTCAAAAGAAATGTTTGGCATTTAACTTTATAATAAAAGGTATCAATTAGGAACTGTCAATGTTTTCAGTAGTGATATCTAATTACTGTAACTTGCTATAGGCTATCTTGTTAAATTCTAGTTGAATGACTAAGTATTCCTGATGAGTGTAATGCATTATTAAAAGGTGTAATTACTCGGTTATTGCTCATGTAATTCTGAGTTAATTACATGACATCTAAATCCATCATTTTTATGTTTATTGAATTTGGTAAATTCACTGCTAGCTATTGTTTGATATTTGCTCTGTGCTCCTCCCTTTTACTTATTCTGAACTTAAAGGAAAATTGTACCTATTTTGCCTAGTACAATAGATAATTTCTTTAAAGACTTCCCATCTGGGTTGATCAAATGTGTTTTCATAAAAGGGCTAATTTTTCCATTCACATGAGTCTGGTGTTAACTAACCTTGTATTCTTCACTGGATTTACTCTTGATTGTCTCCAGGGTACACGAGGCAAAAATTTGGCACAATGTTTATAAAGCAGTTGAGTTGAAATCTTGCCCTATGGAAATCAATGGTAAATTCCCACTGACTTCCAAAATGACATGATTCCACCTTTGTTATTTAAAATCCTCATGCCAGAGCAGCCACCGTGCTGGAAGAAAGTAATGTAATTGATGAAGTTGCTAATATGGGAGAAGTATATAAGAGACTCTAGGATGCATCTTGGGTTTGATCCAATACTCAATACTGCCAGGATCAGTCAAATGGGTATCTCAGGGATACAGACATTTGCATTTTAATTTGTATTATTTGAAATAAATAGATAAATAATACACCTAATATTATTTTTTGCTTCTTCGTTTAATTTCTCCTTTGTTGCTCTCTCCTGTTCCTTAGCTTTGCACTGCTAATGCAGCTGATTCTACCTGCACTGTGCCCTTCAGCTATGGCCCTTCAGCTCCCATGGTCCAGCTGTATTTGTACACTGCAGCAGAAGCAGGTAGATGTTGTTTCTCTCTCATATCTACCAAATGAAAACCATGACAGGCTAAAGTGCCATAATTATACAGTCAATGCATCTGAGGTTATAAATCTCACTTCATTCCCATTTGGAAGAAGGATCTTCAATTAAGCAAACATTGATTTCTAATGATTTCTTTTTTCTTTTAGCTCATGATTGGTGGACTGTTTGAAACAGCTCCAGCCCAACAACGTACAGACAGAACAATTAAATATATGTCATAATTGACAGCAATACTGTTTTTAAGTAAGTGAATGCAATTTAGCCCTTCCATTTTTGGCAAGAACTGAATCTTATAATAATTATGGAGACAGAAAAGAGCACTCCTGTTAAGTGCTGCACATAGGAGGAGAATAGCACAAGAGAAAGCAGGGAATTGTTGGGAACCCCTTGCTGATCTTGTGGAGTTCCATTCTTACCCCTCATTGCATACCGTTTGGAAGTTACCATGCTCTGCTCTTGCAAAAAACCTTGCTATAAGGTGCTTGGCTTGGCGTAAGATACTTAGTTGACTGGTTGCTACCACTGGATGATTAGGGTCTCACAAGCAAGCCACTTTTGTTTTTTCAGATGTGCTTAAATTTTACTGCTTGATACAAGGCTGATTTGAAAATCCACTGAAATGGCTGAGAATCTTTCCAAGAATTTCAATGGGCTTTGGATCAGGCCCTAACTAAAGGATGGGTACCTCTGTTACAGCTCCAGGAAAAGCAGGAGCATGTCTTTGGTAAACTGGTCCATACAATTTAGTAATATAACTCAGTTGTGACTTACAATAACCACTGATGTGTCAGCTTTTCCCAAGAGGCACAAGTAAGTACTGGTCAACAAGGTAAGTCAAGGAATTGGCATACCAGAACCCTAATTGTTGTCAAGTTTTTTGTAAACACCACGGCCTACTGTAAAATTGGAAAGGAACCAGAAGAGAGGTATTTAAATCTAATTCAAATAGTGCTAAAGTACACAAGGGCTCCAAATGTGGACCCTGGCAACATCTCAAGTTTAATCTCTTTCAGTCTGTTTCTGGGAATCAGCTTGCCCAGAGAACCCCCCCGCACTGTTGATGGCATTTATTCAGCAAGGATGGAATTTGCTCTTTTTCTTCAACAGTGTGACAACAGACCCATGCTAACTTTAAACTAGCTGGCTCAAATGCCAATAGCAGTGTAACCAGTAAACCAAAGGGGGGCAAGCTCCCCAAGTAGTCACCTAGATTCATAGGTGGGTTATACATCCAGCAATCATCTCTATGCTGCCATGGCTATACCAGTTACAGAACCCAAGTTTGCTTGTTTAAGGTTGGTTCAGTAGTGTCTATACCAGCTGCAGTCACACTTTTGACTGCAAGTTTTATGTTCCCTAAGGCTTGAATGCCAGAAAGCAAAGGCAAAGGGCATGGCAAAACTTGGTAAGTCTCCACCAGTAGCATGAGGAATAATATTTCCTTGAATAAATCAAGCAAAATCTGATATTCTTTCTTCCTAATAAGGAGAGTTTTAAGATTTTCAACTTGTATCTCTCTAGTATGTTAATTTCACCAGTGCCCACGTATTATTCTGCTTGATCTGACCTGAATCTGACTTATTGCATTTCCCAAACTACTTTTCACTCAGCAGTTAATTAAAAGATTTGGTCCCTGACACACTGCTTACAACCCTTATTGGCACCCATTAGCCTGGCTAGACTAATTTTCCTGAAAACCAAACCTCCTTATACTCTTGGGGTCAAGAGTTCAGCTCCAATTCCCTAAATCTTTAACTTTCACCATTAGTTCATTATTTGACCATAGTCTGCTGTAAGAATCTCTATTCAAATTTAGGCATAGAAAGTAATTCAAGGAAAGCCAATTTCTCACAGAAATTCTGCATTTGCCAGCCTGCTGCATCAGGGACTTGCTGTTAACTGAACAGAGGGTGAGAGATGAAATCAACTGTCTTAAAGTATTGTAGGTTGCTTACCGTCTGCCCAGAAAAGGGATGCTTATTTAATACTGAAGGCCTTTTACTGCACTGTGCAGCTTATGTGCTGACTTTCCTTGAGATGTGCCTTTAAAAGCAAGTGGATGCAGGATATGACATAGAGCCTTCAATTACAAGAAAAAAAAATCAGAGCCTGTGTTATGCTGCACAGTCAGAGTAAGATTTAGTTTTCCCATGTACATATGCCCAAATATTAACACTGTCTTTCTAGTTGGAGATGGAACTAAATTGGAAAATTCAGGTGTAAAACTAAATTTCAGATGGCAAAAGGACCAGCACCTGGGATTTGATTTGGCTCATGTCCAAGCAAATACAAAATTCAGATCCAGATAGTGGCTGACAATCCCTTCCACCTTATCTGCCCAGGTGTATTTGGCTCTATTCCATTTTAGAGTTAAAGATTAAAGCACGTATTTAGATCCGAACTTAGGATCACATTCTAAAATGCTTTCAGTTCAGAGAGATCTGGACCATGGGTTTTGATTCAAACCCATCCATACAGTACAGAGATTGAAGTAGAAGCAAAATCTACTCTGTGAGGTGTGTGAGAAGAGGAAAGACAAAGTGTAATGATTAAAACCATGTAGCTGTGCAAGAATTCTACTTAAGCTAAGAGGAGTTGTCATTAAACTTGACCTTTTTGCCCCTATACCTAGTGTCTGGAATAGCTCAGGCACCAACAATGACCTTATGTATTTCTTTTAATTATTCTGAAGTAACCTCCTCCAGCCCCACTACAAGCCCTCAGCTACTTCAAGCAAAGACATTCTAATGATTTCGATTAAATTTTGGCCTCTCCCCAACAGAACACAAATTAAAAGCATTACTAGGAGGATACAAGCTTCAGCGCTTGGAAGTGTTATATAAAGAATGGGGAAAGTTGCCAAGAGCTTGTTGTCATTTCATATGCAGCAGGGGAGGATTAACTCTTTGGTAGCTTCTCCAAAAAGACAGCTCAGATTATATGTCAGCATTTCTGGTAGGTTCCTTCCTTCCATATACAACCCCCCCCGGTTATATTTTAAAATCATTTGAATCTGACATCTGTGAAAGTGCTTTTTTCATCTTTCTTTGAACGAAACACTGTCAAGGCACTTAGGCCCTAAATTGAACCACCTTATATTATTACAGTTTGGTTAAGGAATGTCTACAGGGCTCTAAGAACCAGATTTCTAAGCAGCTTCAGTCCAGCAGTCCATGTGTGCAGTTTTACATGTGCAATCTTCATTATTGCATGTTTGTTCCTTCCAGTATGAACCATCAGCAAGGTAAACATTCAGGACATTTCATCAGTGCATGACAAAACTTTCTCATCTGAGCTGAAACAGTAGCTCCAGTAGCTGGCAGCAGAAGTGAGCTAATTGACATCTAGTTGTCCAACAATGACAAGAAGGCATCATGCACATTTTGCAATGCGACACACACCCAAATGCATTCAAAGGCTAAATATCAATATTTTACTCCTGATTCTGTTTGAGTATAATCACGCTGATTGTGCCTGTGGTCTTGTAGGGATAACGTTAAAGTTTGCTTTTGAAAAGGTAGGAGTGCATATTAACTTGCCATGCTGTTGCTAAGTATATGTAGTCACTGTGCCCAGAAGTAAATCTCAGCACTATACCATTCAAAGGCTGCAAACAGATGTTGCCCTAGTCCTGCCAAAAAAAAAAAAAAAGTTCTACACTGGGTCAAAATGCAATTGTACAGATATCCTTGCCCCTTCTTGTGCTACAAATGTCCAAAAATACATGAGTATGATTATTCCTAGTAACAGTTATGCCACTTTATGGCAGTGCACATATGTACATTTGTGGCATGATACATGTGCCCCCTTGCAGGGAATTCCCGGGGCATGCATTTCACACTGACTGGTCCCAAGCCATGGCATACATCTGCAGGTTTGGGGAAGTCCTGTTTCTCTCACTAGTAAAGCAGGGTGTGTAGCTGCTGAAGGCAGATTGCAAGGAGGCAAAGCTACAGCAGCTTTGAGCTGGCAATGGGGATCAAGACAGGGGCTGAAAAAGGACAGGCTGCTAATGGCTGAATTAATAGTACCTGGGCCCTAGGCGCAAAGGACAGGGTCATGATTGAAAGCAGGCTGGGCTGGGAGCATATAAGCCCAGCCTCTGGCCATGGAGGGGGCAATCTAGCCCTGGCACAGAATTCCCAGTAGAGCTCGATGCAGTTTGGAGTCAGACCAACCCAGGAGAGGTACCTGTGCAACAGAGGGGTTTGTATTTGTGTTAGGACCAGTTAAGTTGGGTTTTTTTGTTTGAGTTTGACTAGAGAACCAGTTTGTGGCTAAAGGGGAGGAGGTGGCCATAGGTGGGGTGCCTGGGGGGCATTCCCTACTACCAGGGACTAGAGATAGACCAAAGATGAGAAGGCTGAGGCTGGTGTAGTCAAACTGGAGCTCCAGGAGGTATTCCAGCCAAGTCTGGGCTGAGGCTTGGAAGCTGAGGTCTCAGACAGTGGACCAGGGCTGAGGGCTTGGCCAGAGAAAAGAAGGCCAAGGCTGGGATAGCCAAAGCCCTGACAAGGGCTTGGTGGCTTGAGAGGATGCATCCCAGGGGAAGGAAAGACCCCAGGTGTGAGTGTGGACATAGCAGCCAGGACAGGGCCAGCAGGCAAAGGAACCAGAGAAGTTACTCCCAGCCCCCAGGGACCACCTCCTCAATAAACAAACATAACATCAAAGGTATGGCAGGTGAGAGACTGGGAGTGAGGTGGGGCCAGAGAGAGCTGGCAGGTGGGTCAGATCCCAGCGGGCACCAGATGCCAGGGGTGGAAGACCCATGAGACTTGTTACAGTGTTTTCTGGGAATTCCTCTGCAGGGGAAATTCTGGGGTATGCTTTTCATGCTGCCTGGCCCTGGCCAGGGTGGATATCTGCAGGCACAGAGCAGGGTAGACATGTGCCTTTGGTTGGCACCAGGCACCCATGGCTGTTGTCCCACAGGACATGGAGTGGCAGGGGCCTGACCCTGTAGGACAATGGCCCATAAGCAATGTCTGTACCTGCCAAACAAGTGGAGCAGCTGTGGTTGGACACATCCTGCCAGTGGCGACACGTAGTGGGGGTGGGCGAGGGGCAAGGGGGGCAGGTGGGAGCGCTGATGCCCCCCCTGTGAATGCCAGCCAGTGAGTGGGAGCGCCGTGGCAAGATTGGCTGTGGGTGAACCCCCCCGGTTGCTGTAGGGCGTGTGTCCCCCCTGACTAAGGTGGCACCAGTTGCCCATACATCCTGCTACAGCTGATCGCACAACAAAAACAATATTTGTTTGTATTCACAGTGACATAGTAATATCCAGTTATAAGGACACAAGTCTGGGCAATAGGTGAACAAGCCATTTGGAGTGACATATTTATCCTTTCCCTGCTTCCATTACTGTTCTCCTCATTGACAAATGGATGATTCCTAGTAACAGTTGTGCCACTTCATTGCAGTGGATAAGAAAACCTTGAAACATCAGTAAAATGTGTGGAGATCCTCTGATTTTAAGGGGGAAAATGTGCAAAATCCTATTATCAATCGATAACAGTTCAGTGGTAACTATTGACTTTGCTCTCTAAAAAGGCCTCCAACCATGAAACTACAAGTCCTGGACCTGATTTCTCCACTGCTTTGCACCTTTTGTAGCTTTGCATCCAGGCAAACTGTGCACTCACAACACTATCAAACCAGACTTCATCCCCTTGCAGCCACTCTACACAGGGATAAATAGCAGAATAGGAGAAGAATTGTTCCAAGACCAGTGCTTTTTCAGTCAGGTGGAAGTAAAACAAGGACATGGTCTCACAGTCCATGAAAAACAAGAGGGTCAAAGTCAATTGAATTCCCAGGGAGAAGAGAATAAGAGCACTAGAGTATGAAAAGTTACATTCAGGCTTTTGGCTGAGTATTCAAAACAAGAGAGCAAAAACACCCCAACAAAAAACCTCATAAACTAGATAAAAAATACTTGACAGCATGTTTTGAAATGCTGTTGCAATGATAGAGTGTTACTCAGACAGTGCGGGGGAATCAAAGCAGCCTTGTGATTCCTCATGCTAAATTTATACTAACAAAATTAAGAAATCACTAAAATACTGGGGGACTATTATCTCAGAGAGATAGCTACACAAAGTTTCATTTTAAAAACAACCATTATCATCATCATTTTCTTCTTGTTGCAACACAGAAATATATTAAAATATCTGACTCCTTTACAAGCTCAGAGTAACTTTCCACACAAAGCACTTTTTCAGTGATAGCCAGTTCACTTATTTGGCTCATATCTTTAAAGAGATTATAGGGTAAGCATGCATTTTACTACCTTGCTTACTTCCTGTGTGGGATCTGCACTAATATTCATCATTATAATTGAATCTAGAGGTCCCATGGAGGGTTGAAGACAACTGTGTTAGGTGCTGCACACATAAAATGAAGAGCCAATTCCTGCCGCAGAGAGCTTATGGTTCATGGCCCTGGTTCTGCAAGGTGTCTAACTTGAAGAACAATTACTATAATATTGATATTAAGGGGACTACTCATGTATTTACCATCTGCAACATAATTTAAGGTCTTTTTCAATTGGGGCTCAGGTAAAGCAGAGCAATAAGAAGATTTCAACCCATTAGTCCTTGGTGCTGATTCTAGCCCATTTCTGCTGTCCATTCCAGGTTGGATGACATACTGTGCATGGAAATATGCCAGCATCCAATTCCTACTCCAGGCTCAATGGAAGAGCTTCACCAGCAGAAAAATCTCCAGTGTAAATAAATCTTACATCACATTAAGGACTCATGTGCCTAAGGCACTGACTCAATTTCAGAGCTATACATCCCAAGAACAAGGTCTCCCAAAGGATTGCTCCTCAGAGAAAGGCAGCAGCACACTTCCCTCCCTCTCCGCTTTTCACCTGACTAGCTCTGCTGCTCAGTACAGTGACATCCTTGCTTCCTTGCCCATTCACTGTGCAACATGAGTGTAAAAGTAATCATTCTGAGTTCACATATACAGATGTAAATGTAATGATAGGATGCAAAGTAAATTAGACTTAGAGGTTTAAACTGCAGATATGAGGTTATGCTATGCGTTACTGATATGCAAAGGAAGCATCTGGGATCTAACACAACATCCTGATCTAACACAATATATGATGTATTTGTGATCCTGGAAAATGGAGATGAAATAAATGGTGTGAAGCAACTTTTCAGGTGCAGCTCCACACTCTAACTGAGAACGCTTTGCAGGAAGTGTTCTGAGTTACAGCGATCCCCCAGACCAAACAGAAGTTCACTGTTGGTTTCAGGGGAGACGTGAATCTAGGTGCTGGCTGCCAGTCCCCAGACCAAATTCCCTCTGTTCTCTTTCCCCCTCCCATTCTGAAAATAGCTCAAGGCTGGCAGGTAGTGCAGATACAAGTTATAAAGGATGCTCTGTTTTGAAACGTCTTCATCTGACCCCTCATGCAATGAAGGGTCAGATTTTCACCCAATCGGCCATTTTTGAAGCTGCCTACAACTGTGCACTTTTGTTTTGGTCATGGCTATAAAACTGCTTTCTGTGGCCATATTGGGCGGAAATTGTCACTTCTGTCTGCACCTTTCAAAATGAGGCAGGGCCTGATCGCACTGTTGCTGGCATTACATCAGATATGAAAAGACTCCTTTGCAGCACTGGAGACTGTTCTGATTTATACATGTGTGGGACCAGAATTGGGCCCTTGTCTCTACCTGTGCATGTACAACCATGCAGTCAATCATGTGCTTGGTTTCCTATGCTTGCTCCTGAGTATGTAAATAGAAACTTTATGTCTGCAAGTACAGAGCATATGAACTTTGTGGATGTTATAGCTCTCATTTGGCAGTGTGCAAAACGTCCATGCATACAAATAATGGTTGAGTTGAATCTCCCTCCATGTACTGTTTGCTGAGTGAGAAGGAATATTATTTATAGGCTGCATCCAGATAAGCAGGGACATGGGCTTGCAGCAGCACAAATTGCCTCAGTGCGTGCCCCTGCATGTGTGCTTCGCTGTGGGACAAATTGTCCCACAACAGGCAAGTTGCAGTTGCCCAGCTTCTTCTGGCTCTTCAGACAAGGAGAGCTGGAGGCTGGGGCCAGCACCTTTGCTGGCCCCAACAGTCTTACCTAGCATCTGGGTGGTTCTGGAGCAGCAGGGGCAGCATGGAGGCAGGGCTGGCAGCCTCTGTTTGTGCCAGTATATGCTTTTTTTGCGTGTGTTGCACTGCTTTTTCTTCCGCCATTTTTATTTTTTGTTACCAGGAAATACAAATTTGCAGTGCAGCACATGTTCTAACATTCACCACATGCAGTTTGTGATGCAACAAAAAGGTTTGTGTCACCAGAAACTGCATGCCCCTGCTCGTCTGGATGCAGCCATAGAGCTTCACCAGGTAGAACTGCTATAAGAAGTCACCAAGTTGGATTTTTGGCAGAGAATGAGCGGGATACAGAAGCATCTACACAATTTACAAGAGGACCTTCTAATCAATTTATACGCTTCTCAATTTCAAGGTACATGAAACAATATCAAGCAAAGGAAGTTAATCTGATGCTACAGCTTTTTATTAAATAAAAACTCAACCAGAGAAACCCATGCAGATGTATGGGTTCTTGCCAGCTTTGCTTCTAGACATGGAATCCCTTGTCTCTCTCTTTTATTATAGTTCAATATATTTTGAAGGTTGATCTTGTCTTTAAGGGACAATTCTCTTAAGCCCACCACTGGTTTTTCATGTTCTTTCACAGGGGAGCTTTTCAAAAGATGTCATTCAAAACTTTGTTTCTCATTGAGAATATGGCCAAACCCAGCTTCTTTTTACTTTATTATATTTTTATGTTCCCATATTTTTCCATTCTGTCCCTGAAAAGGGAGGAAACCCCCCTAAAAAGAACATTTGTTTTTAATTTTAATATTGGAAATCTTCAAATTTTTTCAGGGAACATGCTTACCATTTTTCATCTGCTCCAAACTTGCTTAAAAACCAGCTTTCTTCTGAGATCAATGATCTTTGCTTCTAACATTCTGTTTTTTATTAATAAGTGCCAGCATACCCTTCTGCCCTTTTATCTTCCCGGTTTTGGTTTGGAAGCCATTTCAAAGGAGAGGGAGAAAGACGCAGTTCCTACCGATCAACTGAAAAAAGCACCACACAGAAGAGTGGGGCTAAAGCTTTCCTGCTTTGCTACACCATGAGGTCTTCATTCTTCATGCCATTTCATACTGTGCTCTTTCCCATGCCTCGCAATTCAGGGGGGTGGTGAGGGGATTCCTTAAAGTTTTATGGAGCCCCTAATAATTCATGTTGTCTCATCAGGAAATAATTATTCAGGCTGAATTAAAAAGAAACCCAAACATTCCTGTTTTTTGTCAGTCATTGGATTGAAATAAAGAGGTAGCTATGTACAAAGAAAGCTGTCATGTCAAACAATGTCTCTCTCATTAGTTTAAAGTACAAACAAGCTGAAAAGTGGCACGAGAAAAATAGCCCATCAAATCTGCTTGATGAAATAAACTAATTAGATAAATTACACCTTGATAATGATGTTAATCGTCTTGCAGACATGTATCCTGCAGTGTTGCTGCTATTCAGTACTTCTGCTTACTGTGTAATTATGGTAGACTTTAATTTCCTTGATATAGATTGGATAACAAATGCCACCATTAACGGTAGGGCGTGTATATTTTTGGATGGATTAGCTGACAGATGTATCTATCAAATAGAAACTCTACCAACTAGAGGCAATCCTATATTAGATTTAGTTTGGCACATAGCTAGGGTCTTACAGAAGATTTGGTTATGGAAAATAATCATGAACCAAACCGTCATGAGCAGATCCTGATTGCAGGATGGAAAAGGAAAGGTCTACACAAGTGCTAATTTTAAGAAAGGGGATTCCTTAAAGCACCCGCTATGCATTACATGTATTGTGCAATCACCTGGTCAACTGTGAAGTTACTGGGAAAACAGCTACATGTGCAAAGTAATGATCACATGAGAAAAACCTCCAACTAGCTATAAAGTTAGACCTTGTAAGAGTATACTAATTTTATACCTGGTTGCTCTTGTGCTTTAATTTGCACCTGGAGCAGGCTCCCAGCCACAGGGGTGCACCATGCTCAACATGAAACCCCCAACACCTAGGGATCATGGCAGCTGTGATTCCCATGGTCTGGGGTTTCACACAAACCTCTGGACCTGGGGATCACAGCTGTGATGACACCTAGGGCTTGGGGGTGTGGGAAGCCCCTGGGGCCAGAAGATTGCCACAGGGGTGTTCCCCCAACCTGGCAGTTCAGAAAACCCGCAGGGCCAGAAGATCATGGTGATCCTCCAGCTACAGGGGTTTCCCACACCTTTGGGGTGGAAGGATTGCCCTGGGGTGATCCTCGGAGAATGAGATCGCAGCTCTTTTAGCAGACATTTCCAGTGAATCTGTCAACGTGGGGATAGCGTCCTATGATTGCAGAATACCAAATTCAGTGTCTATATTAAAACAGGGAAAAAGAGAAACTCCATGAAATTAAAGCCCATTAGCTTGACATTGGTATTATACAAGGTTTGAGAACAGATGCTGAAAGAAAGAATAATTAATAATAAAGAGGTAAACAGAAATGAGGCAAAATGCAACTGGTTTCATCCCAGGAAGGTTGTATATACCAATCTAATATCTCTCTATAAAACAATAACTACTTCTTAGACAAAGGCAACACAGTGGAACTAATCTATTCTGATTTAAGCAATGTTTTTGACACCATATAATGGTCAACAGCCATAGACTACCCTGTTTTAAATAAAGCAATTAATTGATTTAAACCCATAATAGATATGAGACATCCACATATTTGAGTGTTAGTGAAGTGACCCACCTATGAAATGGATATATTACATGCAAATAGATATAATTTCAGAAGTGAAGCAGTTTTGTGAGAGATGATATGCTGATATAAATGTAATGAAATGTTAACAAAAGACACAAAAGAATTGTAAGTTGGTTTCACCATTCATTGTTAACTTCAATTCACTGAAACCAATGCAATTGGACTAAAATACAGCATTACTGAATCAGAATCCCAAAGTTTAAGTACTTGAATACATCTGGATGGTACAGAATTAATAGTCTGTGGCACTGAGATCTTAATGAAGGTAAAACTCTTGACTTCATTGCAAATAAAGGGTTAAGACTGCCTTTCCAATGACATGTGACCTGCCTTTGAGTTCCTGATCTTTTTGGAGGGGGTCTGACCACTACCTTTTTTTCCAGAATCATGTCCCTCCAAATATTTATCTACAAAACATTAACATGAATATAGGGTGTCCAAGTCTGGGGATACAGAAACCAACACTGAGCTTGAAGAGACCAAAAACCTCTATGAAAATTGATTTCAGATGAAAATTCATTATAGGTTTTGTAAGGCCTGACAAAATGATAGTTTATGAAAGTGTTCAGTTCTTATGCATCATTAAGACATATGAGACTAGCTAGTTGGATACCTCTCTATCAGGGGACTGCTTCTATCCAATAGTACTGGGCCCTGTTTAAGATTTTACTTGTACAACAAGGAGCCCCTTTATGAAATGAAGGGTAATTGTTTTTTGGACTGCAAATAATACAGCCTCTGACACACTAGAATATAATTCACTGTAATACCACTGCAGTCCATAGTAACTTTCAGACACTTAGTATTTGTCTAAACACTGAAATATTTTAAATTAGGAAGGGGAAACCAGTTCAGTGGCTAAAAAGCTATTTTAGTTTTCATGTAGTTTTGTAAATGTCTGGAGGCTTGCATTTGTCAAAGCTAATGGACTGGCAGTTCTGGAAACTGCAGTCTTTTGTGATTGTGAACATGATGATGGGCTCCCAGACAGCAATGCTCAGCCCTGGTCTACGCAACAAACTTCTGTCTGAATAACTGGTAAGGAATATGAAAAGATTACTCCCCTTACCTAGCAACAGGCCCCATATGGATGCAGCTATGCAGGCAGAGGAGGTTTTCTGTAAGTCAATTTATGTCACTTACAGAGGTAGTTGTAGCAGGACGAGCTCCAAGAGCAGCAGTGATACCCGCTAGTGGACACCTTAACCCTGCTCTGCTTTCCCACTCTAGTTTCTCAGGGTCTCACCCTGATGCCTTGCCTGCTATGCTTTGTCGGCATAATAAAAAGGGGAGGCTACCCTCAGAAGCTGATGGGCTCTGGGTGCTTTTTCTAGATCTCTGCTCCTACTCCTCCTCAGACTCAACTTAACTCACTTGTCCTGGGCTGCAACCCCCTCCACACACAGTCTTTGGCCCTAGGGCTCCGACCCTACCACACAGTCTCTCAGCCCAGTACTCTGTCCCCTGCCAACCTCAACCACTCTCTAAGGCCCTGACCCCTCTGGACACTGGCCTACCCTAGGGGGTGGGGAGGGGAGGGTGAGCTGCCGGCAGGCAGAGTGGTCCCTGGGCTGCAGGGATGGGGAGGGGGCACTGGTGCTTCCTTCCAGAGCAGCTGTGGCCCCCTCCCCAGGTGGCACCCCCCCACAGGCATCTGGCTCGGGCAGGCCCAGGGGGCATCACAGCTGTGGAGGGAAGCACCGGCCCCCATGCAGCTCAGCCTGGCAGGAACAAGCTCCAGGGGGAGGTGGGGAGGAGGGAAAGATCAGGCTCACCTCTTTTCTTGGACGGAGCTGCTTTCCTGGGCTGCTGTCAGGCTGTCTGCAAGGCTTCTTGCAGAGCCGTGGAGCTGCACAAAGCCTGGTGCTTAGCTCTGCGGCTGTAAGGGCAGCAATTCCTTGAAGAAGTTTTAGTTTCCTGCGCCCCAAGAAATTTAAGGCACATTACTCCACCAAATTTCCTACAGCAGCTGGAATTAATGAGCAGCACACCGCTAGGCATGCAAACACCAACATCATTAAAGCACTGCAAAAGCATTTAGCCCATTAAATTACTGCACTTAAATGCATGTATAGATGGTGACATAGGGATTAGCTTACTCCAGCTCAAATTGTGCCAGAATTTATTCAGTCACATTAATTGCACAAGTAGACACACAGAATGTTATTGAATAGAAATAGATGACTAAGATGGATGGTTTAAACACAGTAATTTTGTGGAAGAGACCATCACAAAAGAAAGATCCAATATTTACCACCCTTACTAAAAATACAATTGTCTTCTCCAGTAATAATGAACCCTTCTCTCTTAAGATTTAATAGGGCTGCCCATCAGTGTGGTAGCAACACAGATCCACTTAATTCTGATAGGAACAGCAAAATATATTGTAGAGTTTATGAAACCTGAAAGTCTTCCCTCTAGGGGATAAAAATTTTGTTTGGAGTAAGGCTGATTTGGGAGTGTCATTTTGTGTTTATTTCCATGTTGTGTGTGTATCTGTGTATGTGTGCATGTGCATGTTCACTCCTTCAATTTTTATTAATTTATTGTTCTTTTATTTTAAGTTGATATGTTTTAGAGAGTTGGGGTTTGTTAGCTGGGGTATAACTGAGAAGGTGGTGTCAGTGTTGTGAATGCAGGGCTTGCTTTGAAGAAAATTGTACTTCAGTGTTCCTTAAAGATGATTTCTGGATTCAAGTGGACCCCATAGCCAGATTCCCACAATTTCATGCCATACTGCTTGTAAAAGACCTGGTGCCCCAGGGGTGGCAGTTACACCCCTTGTTCGCCACAAGGTGTCCAAGGAAGTTTGGATAGATGTTCTCCAGGGACATGGGCAACGCAGTGAACTTATTCACTGGCATGACGTTAAGTCAGAACAAGCGTTGTAAAATAGAAACTGACATCAGAAAGTTGAAACAGGCTGTAGATTTATAAACGTGTGAAACATTGTAACTCAAAATGTTGTAAGTTGAGGACTGCCTAACTGCTGTGGCACCGTTTGCTCTGCCATTAGCAGCCCTCAATAAATCTCTGGGGACCTGTTCTGGAGCCCATAATGGGTAGCCTGAGGATCTCCCTGTTACTGTTTCTCCTTTAAAGTAACAGGAGCTTTAGGCTCCCTGTTTACACTGATATAAAGAATAAATTCAGATTTTTCCAGCAGTCCAAGGGGCTAAATTACCATGGAATTTGAGAACCTAACTCCCTTATCCTGCTTTGAAAATACCACATGTGGTGTCTTGGCCCATGAGTCCAGAGAAATACAGGGTTTAGTTTTGGAAGAAAACCTCTTTTTTTAGAAAAGTTTCCCATTTGAATCCTGCTGTCAGCTCCTCATATGCCAGCAAGGAACTGAGAATCAGTGATGCCTCTTGCATGGTAGATATTTTTTTTGGATGGGGCAATGAAGGAGAAAGAGGAGGGTCATTTGCTTCTCCTCTCTGGTCTTAATGCTTCAGCTCTGTGATTGGGGCTTTTGCATTCTGTTCGTCCACCTTTCAGGAGATGGCTCAATAAAAACCACCTCCTCATGAGAATATAAACCATCTTCAGCTTGCTAGATGGAGGAGAACAAAATGATAACTCAGGTCTTGCACACCCCAGTCATAGGAGGCATCCCTCTAGTCCATCGGGCCCTGAACCTAATCATAGTTCTCTGTAAGGTGAGCAGAAGTATGAACTATGGGAACGCTGGTAGTGGGTTAAGCGCTCTCAGCATATCTCTCCAGTTGCTAACAAACATAACATGTCCCACGCTACTGCTCGTCTCTCAGCCTGGCATAATTCATCTCTCTTCAAGTGAGTGAAAGGAAACAGTTGGGTAGATAAAGAACATTTTGCAAGACAAGGAAAGAAAAGGAAGAGAAAAGCTGCCCTGTTCCTTCTGCCCCCATTAAAAATTAAAAATTGTTAGACATTTTAGGCTGCATTGTCACTTAATTCTGTAGGAAACAGATCATGGCAACTACTGACCTGGATTGGATTTAAGCCACTGACTTATTACTGAGGTGGAAGTCTCCATATTCCATTCCTGCAAGAGATAGGCTAGAGCAGTCAAGTGTGGCTTTCAACTCGTCCAGTGTTTGGTCTAGGGTTTTAGTGTGGTGCAATGGAAAAACAAGGGCCAGCTCTGAAGTTTAGACCCAAACATGAACTTCCTTAGGTCAAGGATGTTTGAATAACAGGTCCCATCTATACCTATAATAATACTATAGCTAAAATTAATGCCTAAAAGAATTCAATAATCTAGGGGAACACTGAAAGGAAACAGGAACCTGGAGAAGAAAGGCTGCTATAAGGAGTCAGGACATTTGTCCTTATTGGAAAAGATGAGGCAGAGGGGAAGGATCAGCCTACAGTAATACAGGAATGTATTACTGTATGTAGAGTCCAGGCAAGAAGTCACTGAAATATAACTCCCAGGTGCACTGCTCTTCCCTTGAGTTGTTTCCCTCCTCCTACTACCATGAGGCATTTAAAAAAATACCTTTAATAAAAAGAAACACAAATACTAATTTAAAGGGTTGAGGAGTGGGAGGTAGGAGTGGAAAATTCGTAAATTCCTAAATGTGCAACATGCAGTGTTTCAACAGTTTTTATAAAGCCTTTAAAAACAAGAAGAGCAAGCTGCACATCTCCCAGCCCACTGCAAAATAAATGTGGCAAAATATTAAGGCTTCAGAGGTATCCCTGTTGTCTAGCAGAAAACACAACAGCAGCAAAGCAAGAGAAAGTTGGGGGGAGTTGCTTGGAATTTTTATTTTTGTTATTTAGCAAGATAAAAATGCAGAGAAAACTCAGTGTTCACTCCCACAGGAAAAGCTCATTCAGGTTAAAAGTCTAGTTGAAAAGAAAACAACAAATAATAGAAAATGAACAGGAAAAAATAAAAACTTTGAGCCAATTTCTCTTATCCTCTATTTGGCAAAGGAATGAGAGGGGCAGGACAAAGCTAGATTAAAGATAGTTTTTTTCACCTTCTAAATCCTAGCCCAAGCCCCTGCCTGTATAAATCCTCAAAACTGTTCTTTTTCCTGCTATAATGGAGCCATACTATAGAAAAGACTATGCAGTCACATGTTGCTGCCTTGCCAAACCCTGTAGATGGAAGCACTGCGAAATGGGTATCCTGGAGTGTCCCAATTGCTCTAAACCAGTTGTTTTCAACCTTTTGTCATTTGGAGACCCTTAAAAAAATTGAATGGAGGTGCAGGCCTCTTTGGAAGTTTCAGATGGAGGTACAGACCCTTTGGAATTGTAAGTGTGGGCATTCACATACTTTTGAGTGATCATAGTCATCTTTTGCAGATCCCATAGACGTAATCTGCAGACCACCAGTGGTCCACAGACCACAGGTTGAAAATCACTGCTTTAAGCCATCCAGTGATCTCTATGACACCAGGGACAATTTCCACCAAGGTTATGGTTGCTTTGTGTCTCCCAAGTGCTGTAAAGGGTATAAGTGTAAAAAATGATCTGTACTTCTCCCTTTAGTTTAGCAGTTTGGGCAGGATTCTCAAAAGTGTTTAAATAACCTAGGAGCAGAAGTCATTTAGGAACTTTTGAAAATCCTACCCTAAAAACATATTTTCTTCATTGCTTGGGTTAGCGGCTGACACAGAAAAAGCAAATTGAAAGTGTGCATGCTTCCATATTTTACAGAAAAAGAAAAATTAAACTCCATCCCTTTTAACCATTAATGTTCAAAGAAAAAGTGGTGTCTGGTATTAGGAATGTATTCTGGTTACTAGGAGTCTCATCCCATAGTCATTTAACCTAGCCCACATTTTAGCTTTGAATCTTGAGAGATACTAGCAGTGGGAGTACTACCCGTTTTTCAATGTACAAACAAAACTAATACATTCACCATGTGTTTGTCATATGTTTTATAAGATCTACTCCCAACTGCTAGTATTTTTAGTATGTAATGAACATATGGGATCTTAAACCAATTCAGTCCCATGATTGTGTATTTCAACTGCACATCTAATGTGTATGAACAATCTCTACACATGTACATGCAAACTGATCGATCGTGCTGGCAAATGATTATTTCTTAGACATTTACATGTACAATCGGCTGATTTACAAGCACAAATCAGACAGTGCACAGAATCTACATGTTACCAGTATTCATGTGCAACAGTATACTTAATTATTTCACAACCCCACCCACATCCCCACACAGTACTGTTACAACAATTTACTGAACATGAATAAGAAAGAACAGGTCACAAACAGAATTAGAGAATTTGGGGTCATAGTAATAGAAGAATATATTATATACTCATATACAGTCATTATCACCATAGAATTTGAACTTCTTCCAAGTATTTAAACAACATTCTCTTTCCTCCTTCCCAATATGAGAAGGAAACAGATTGATACGTTTAGTTTGTGCGTGAATGTGGAAAAGAGTCTTTCATTTCTATATGGCTGGTTTCAATCCATCCTCATTACCTAATAACCAATATTGTTACTAGGGCTGAGTGATTTTTTTCCCCACTGAAATGAGAGAGAATTCTTTGTCTATTAAATAACCTTTGCCACAGGAAGTGTCTTTTTCTATAGAAAATGTCATCTTTTCTACACCGCCCCCGCCAATCTCAGACTCTGAAACAGAACAATCCTTCAGTTTCTTAACATTTTACAACAGACTCTAGTTGTTACCCTACTTATTTCCACCTGGAAATTATCTTACTGAAGATCCTAATGGAGAATTATGCATACCACAGAAAGGCAAAATCCAACTTAAAACTGTTTTCTTCTTAGTAGGGGGAACCCAAACAGATTTAGTGTGGAAATTAACTGCATGTTTGCTGGTAAGGAATGAAGCAGCACTGCCTGGTGAAATGCCGACTACAACTCAGGAGGTATAATTTCAATTCTTGTGTCTGCCACTGACCTCCTGCATAAGCCTAGGCAAGTCACTTCACCTTTGTTTGTCTTCTCACATTTCTCTTTCTATTCCCCATCACAATGAGACCCTGATCTTAGCTGGGAACTTTAGTTACTGTAACACAAGTAACTAAGGGACCTAGCAGATATTACATTTATTGCCTGATTAACAACATGCAACATATTCAGTAGGGCTGTGTGAAATTTCACCCAGCGTTTTGCTTCGAAGCTGTTTTGATGTGTTTCGAGCTAGAAACAGCAATAGCGAAATGAAACAAAAGCCTTCAAAACAGCTTTGAAATGAAACAAGGGCACTCAAAATGTTTTGAAAGTTTTGAAACATTTCGAGTTTTGAAGCCAGGCTTACTTGGCTTCAGTGCCAGGCCCAGGCGGCAGCCCCAGCCTCCTGTCATCTGGCAGCCAGATCAGGGGCCTGCACCCCCAGGAGGAGTACGGCACAGCCCTCCCAGGGGTGCAGGTGGGCCCCCAATCTGCCTGTCGGATGGCAGGAGGCTGGTGCTGCTGGCCTGTGCCAGCGGCAGCACCAAACTTCCCCAGCAGGGCCTAGGCCCGGCGCGGGCCCCAGCCAGCAGCACCAGCCTCCTGTCATCCAGCAGGCAGCTTGGGGGCTCACCCACACCCTTGGGAGGGCTGTGGGAGCTGTGTTGGACTCCTTCTGGGGGTGCAGGCCCCCAATCTGCCTGCCAGATGACAGGAGGCTGGTGCTGCTGCCTGAGGCTAGTAGTAGCACTGACCTTCCCAGTACTGGGTGCGGAATAGCCTATGGGTGAAACGTCAAAACAGCATCAAAACAGTGAAAGTTTTGACGAAACTAAATGGAACAGTGCTTTTGAAATGAAACAAAATGAAACTCTAAATGAAACACTGTTCCGTCGAAATGTTGAAATGGAAGTCGAAGTGGAATGGTGCTTTTTCACATAGCCCTAATATTCAGCCAATTTATGGAGCAATAACATGGCAAACTAGCCACAAAGATGTTCCAACCAGCCCCAGTCTCTACACATATTGTGTGTGATAGCTGGTTTGCATGACACCTTACACTGAACATGTAACATATCTCCAGACCTGGTGCTGTTCTGGGCTGATGCCAACAGTTGATTGTTGGCATCAGGCCTGGATAGCCCCAGCTCTTGAACCAGGTTCCTAGAAGATGCCAACTGGCTCCTGATTGTAGACATTGGCCCAAGTCATCTGTGAGCCTGATTGAAGTTTACTCTGAGAACAATAATCAAAACAAATAATATAGCTTTCAAAAATTTCTCTCACCTGTGAGCAAAACCAAGAACTAACCCAATGCCACTTTTATCAATTTTCTTTTGGCTTCTTTCCATTAAAAAGTTTTAAGATGCTATGATTAACATCTACAAAAGCAGCAGTCATCAGCAATGGTGGCTGAAGCAAAGGCCTTAGTGAAGTCAGTGAAGGCCATGTAAATATCTTGGTATTATTCACTGCATTTCTTCTGCAGCTATCTAGAAAGAAAGATCATATCTATTGTACCTCTGAGTGATCTGAAACCACACTGGGACTCAAGTAGAATCCCTTCAGTAAAGAAATTAAGTCTATTGAGAAGAATGCAGGTAAGACTCTTGCCAGCTATGGACAGGAGTGCAATATCGCAATAATTGCTTCAATCTGATCCATCACTTTTATTGAATATGGTACTGATTCTGGCATTTCTCACATCACTGGAAATCTGTTTCATGTTTCCAGATTTTCATAACAACAATGTGGAGATGGTGAGAGAGCTTTTTATTACACCTTGCTTATAAATTTCAGCTGATATTCCAGCAGGTCTTAAAATGCTATGAATAATATGTGCAGCAGCAGCAATGTGTTTTAAGTCAAAAGAACAGTATTATTCCAAAGAATATAACTGGAAATTTGGCAATTTGTGATGAACAGATAATGTTAATCACTTTTACTGCAAATCACAATGCACTGTGGGAGTCATTTGCTTTTTTAGACACAAAGCCCAGTGCATTAGTCTTTGACTTGGGAAGAATTGATATTATTATTAATTCTGATTATTAATATTGATAAGGGGTATGCTACATAACAGGTATTGCTTAATATTTCAATACTACCAACAATATATACTGCAAAATGTAAAATAATCCAAAATCTATATTTTCCTATCTCAGGTTAATAATTATCAATATATGGAAACTAGGTTCTTAATGGTGTTCCGATATCTCCATTACTAAGCTACGCAAAACATCTCTTTGATCCTGAACCAATCTAACAGTCTGGTAGTCTGATCTAAGTGAAACTGGTGTAAGTGCCAGGTACCTCCAGAGTGGTCAGTAGAGTTTTTCTGGCTTTACCTTAGTCTGTTTGAAATCAGAAACTTGCCCAATATGTTTAAAAGTACGGAATAGCTTCATATTGATGTGTGCAGATTTGAAAACTGGATTCAACAGCATCAGCATATTGATTTTTTCTTCCCCCAGGAATTTATGAGCAAAGAAATAGAAATTCACCATTTGATCCTTAATCTGAGCAAACTAGATTTGCTTACAGCATAGTCCACCTCCCCCTAAAAACAACACAAAAAGAAAGGGAGATAAGAAGGTACAGGCATCAGTTTGGCAGATAGAGATATAAAGCAGTGACCACAAAGAAGAAGGGATTTTTTTAAAGTTAAAAACAATGAAAGCATTGGGTTGGAAGTTACACTATTGCTTGTAAATGAAATATCTTACAATGAAACCACTGAATATCCAGTTACTATTCTTGAGGGGAGAATATTTGGAAAAAAAGAAGACCCCACTAATAGGCTGTTAAAGAAATCTTTATTGTGTTTGTATTGTGTTTACTCAGCCTAATGTCTCGATAGGATTCTAGATACCAGTGTGACAAGCATCATATGGGCAGGATTCAACTCTCACGTAAGTCAAGAGGAAGATTCCTCTTCATTTTGGCAGACACTAGATGAAACCATAAGTACATATGGGTAATACTGAGGTAAGGATTTATGACACACATAATCCCTGTATTGGGGGATCATTTAGGGTGTAAAACTTCTCCAAGTGAAATCAGCTTGCAAGTTTCCATTTATATCAGTGGGAGCAAGCTGAGGTTCCAATCCCTTTATAATACAAACTGGGACTTTCAGAATAGACTAGTCTGTCTGAAGGGTTGCCTCATCATTCAGTGGCTGAATCTACGTGAGACATTTACTACAGTTGTCTAATTAGCTCAACAGGAAACATTGCTATGTCTACACAAGCAGGGCTATTAGGTTGGAGTAAACTAATAAAATCCACAGCAGGGTAGTACTTGTAAATACAAGTATTATCTTGCTGCAGAGCTTTTTCACGCGCAGCAATACATGTGTAGACACTGATATGACTGGCTGGGGCAGAAGGCTGTTCAATAAGGGTGTACAAAATGGGCCATATTTGATTCAAATTCAGCCTGAATCGGAGATAGTGATTTAATTTGTTGATTCAGATCACTGTCCCCAATTCAATTCAGCCGAATCTGAAGATTCGATGCTGATTTGAAGAATCAGTGATTCGGCCATAGACACAGCTTTAGATGTTTTTTCTACATACCTCAAGGTATCAGGCACAGCTCATGAATGCTGTGATGATGGGGCAGATGGAGCATCCCAGAGGAGTGTTGGGGGGCCCCCACATGCTCAGCAGCAAACCCGGAAATGAACCAGAAGTACTTCTGGTCCACTTCCAGGTCTGCTGCCGAGCACACTGGGGACCCTACCTACTGTCCTGTGGGATGCTCCATCCACCCCAGCATGCACGAGCTCCTGCTACCTAGAGGTATGTAGAAAAAAACATTTAAAGCTGTGTCTATGTCCAAATCATCAAATCTTTCTGAATCTCTCTGATTCGATTTGGAGACATTAAAGGGTCTCCTGATTCAACTTGGATTCCGAAATTCAGCCACTAAATTGGGCCGAATCTCTGCCAAATTGAATCAATGACTGAAGCTTTGCACAGCCCTAGTGTTCAAGTGTGGGCCCCGCCTGCTGGTTAGCCCCACACTAGAGCACCCTCATGCCCCAACTGGCCCCTTCACAGAATGTTGAGCCAGATTGGAGCAGTCCTAGGCTAGCAGGCCTGACCCTCCACAGGCCTCTGCTAACTGCGGCTGCTCCAACCCAGTGCAACATGCTGTGGTCCAAGGTGTACGTGTAAATGAGGCATCTGGGAGCAATAAACTCCTGTGCAATGTGCGTCATTATTGTGTTGCATTAATATGCACATCTAAATACACCCAGTGGCTCCACCACATTTTGGTCTGGATATCTACAGCATAGGTGTTGAATCCTGATTTCCAGAACCATCAGCAGTGTAGTTCTGAGATACTAGACTGGAAACTTTCCTGAGATACAAAAATGTTTGCAGATTCCAAATTTTCTTTTATAACATGTGCAAAAGAACTAAAAGGTTTAACAACAAAGCATGTGCAGTACAATTGCAAAGCACAGCTGCTGCACCAGGTTAGATCTGAGTTCAAAATGTCTGTATTAAAAACACTTGGAAGCACCCATAGCTAGTGCAGGCCTTTTCCATTCTGGCCCCCTTTCCTTACAGC
>NW_005842668.1:858637-862348 GCF_000455745.1 Alligator sinensis | reverse complement strand
CTTCCTCTACCCGTTCAGAGAGTGATAGGGATTGGACATCTGCTAAATGACCCTAGACAAGTTGTTTGCTATTCCCCAATTTGTCCATCTTGTCAACTGATTATTTTATTATTATAAAAATCGCAGTATTGAATAGGAGCCTCAGTCATGAATCGGGGCTCCGTTGTTTTGAGTACTCTACATACCTGAAACAAAAAGACAATCCGTGCCCCACTCTGCAATAAGCTGCTGTCTCCTATTGTGTGTTTGTACAATGAGACACTAATCTCAGTTCTGTATGCCAGAAGTTTCCACAATTCATGGAATATAAATTCTAGCAATAGTATTCCAACCCCTAATTTCAATGCACACACAGGTACAAAAAAAACCACAGCTGAATTTTCTATGAATTAGTTAACATTTCTATTTGGCTTTTAATAATAAAAAACACCCAAACATCTTTAGGTACAACTGTTCTTGCAAAGATTCCTTCCAATGCTGGAAATATGGGTCACCGCTGGAAATATTTCACATGGCATCTAACCAGTGTGAAAGCAAACGCCAAGCCTGAGCTAGTATCATTCAGATTAGCCCTGCTGGCACTTGGTTTCAAACAAATGGGTTATCCTCACAGCAAAGGTCACAGGTATTTCCTTGCCAGGAAATAGTTGTTGTAGTTGTTGTTGTTATCATTATTATTATTAATTGTTATTAATCCTATTTAATCTTGGGTGAAGGATTCCATTTCAGTCAGAAATTTCTTTCCTATCACTTCCATCTGAGCAGAGTTTGGGAAATGCTGGTGGGAAGTAAGATCAAACAGAAACAAGTAAACACTGACTTGCAAAAAAAAAAAAAGAAAATAGCTAAAGTACTGCTCAAGCACCCAGGAGTATCAAGACAATGCCTGAACCTTGAGTCGATTTCTTCTCTTTAATCTTTTGGATTCCATTCGAAGGTTAAAAGGCATGTTATACCTTTTAAAAATGAAAACAGCCACATGAAGCAGCTTCAAAAGGCTTTGACTTAATTCTTTCTTTAAGATGCAGCATAAACACATCAAACTATGGTCTAGAAGGGGAAGATATTTACCACTTTCTCTAAACTGATTGCCAAGCCCCTAATAGGTAATAGATTAACAAAGTACAAAAAACCACAAGCTGCCTTCATGCTGCACCTTATTTACATACAAAATTTGGTTCCATTAACTATGCTGGTAAAGTTAAAGCAGTATAACCCTTCTAGCATGCACAGGGTTGTATCAGTATAAAAGCATTGATTCTAGTGTAGCTATTTCCACAGAACAGGAATAACTGTGCTGGTAAATACAGCCTTCTTTACATGGTTAAGACTAGTCCTACCTTAGCATTGTACCACGATAACTTTAGCCAGGTCTATATTACAAACTTGGGCCCAAATAGCTTTGAATTGTGAGTGCACAGGACTCAAAAGGCCTGGAAGACATTACACTTAACCCACAATTAACCTGTTAAACATGTCATATATAATAACACTGCCACACGCTCAGGAAATTAACGGAACAACAAAACAAGAAACCAGCCACAAAACTGCTCTCCAAAATATGGAACATTTTGGGGGCTGGTTTCCATTGCCTTAAGTTGAACATGTGGCAGGTTAGCCCACCCATTCAGCCCTATGCAAGGCTGCACTCATGGTTACAGTTGAGGAACTTACAGCAAAGGCAAAAGCTGATCTTTTCAACGAGTTCTTTGCCTCCATATTTCTGAGCAGGGACTGGGACAACTCCCCCACTAGGATTACGGACAGGCTCAGGGGACACCACGCCATGCTTAGGGTCAGGGATGATCTAGTTAGGGAACTCTTGGAGGGGCTGGACGTGTATAAATCAGCAGGTCTGAATGCTCTTCATCCAAGGGTACTGAGGGAATTGGTGGTGGTCATAGCAGGGTCCCTGGCACGGCTGTTTGAACGCTCGTGGTGCTCTGGCCAGGTCCCAGAGGACTGGAAAAGGGCCAGTGCGATCCCCATTTACAAGAAGGGGAGAAAGAAGGACCTGAGTAACTATAGACCAGTTAGTCTCGGCTCGGTCCTTGGGAAGACCTTTGAGAAAATTATCAAGAAACACATCTGTGCGGGCCAGCATGGAAGGTAATCCTCAGGGGCAACCAACATGGGTTCTTTGGGGGCAGATCCTGCCTGGCTAACCTTGTTTCCTTTTACAACCAGGTCACAAAGTCCTTGGATGTGGCCGTTAGGGTTAATGTCATTTACCTGGATTTCAAAAAGGCCTTTGACACTGTTTCTCACCCCATTCTCATAAAAAAAAATTAGACAACTGTGGTATTGATGCCTACACAGTCAGATGGGTGGCAAATTGGCTTGATGGTTGCACCCAGAGAGTCATGGTGGATGGGTCATTTTTGACCTGAAGGGATGTGGGAAGTGGAGTTTCCCAGGGCTTGGTTCTCGGGACTATGCTATTCAACATCTTTATCAGCAACTTGGAGGTGGGCGTGGAAAGCATGCTGCCCAGATTTGCTGATGACACAAAGATGTGGGGAGAAGTGGGAACACTGAAGGGAAAGGACAGAATCCAACTAGATTTAGACAGGTTACAGAGGTGGGCGGGTGAGAATAGAATAGAATTCAATGCAGACAAGTGCAGGGTGCTGCATCTAGGGAGAAGGAACCTGCAACACACCTATAGGCTGGGGAAAACCATTCTTAACAACGCAGTGGCAGAAAGGGATCTTGGAGTCATTGCTGACTCCAGGATGGACATGAGCCACCAATGCGAGGAAGCAGTTGGTAAGGCTAACCACACCTTGTCATGCATCTACAGATACATCATAAGCAGGTCCAGGGAGGTGATTCTTCCCCTCTATGCAGTGCTGGTTAGGCCACAGTTGGAGTACTGTATCCATTTCTGGGCGCTGCACTTCCAGAGGGATGTGGCTAACCTTGAGAGGGTCCAGAGGAGAGCCACTTGCCTGGTCAGGGGGCAGCAGGCCAGGCCCTACGAAGATAGACTAAAGGGCCTGAATCTATTCAGCCTCAACAAGAGAAGACTGAGAGAGGATCTGGTGGCCATCTATAAACTCACCAGCGGGGACCAGCAGAACATAGATGAGGCTCTGTTCCCCTGGGCACCACCTGGGATAACAAGGAATAACGGCCACAAATTGATTGAGAGCAGGTTCAGCCTTGATATTAGGAGACATTACTTTATGGTTAGGGCTGCCAAGCTCTGGAATGGGCTCCCAAGGGAGGTGGTGCTCTCCCCTACCTTGGGGGTCTTCAAGAGGAGGTTGGATAGATATAGTTTCATACAGTTTCATAGCTGGTAGGATTGGAAGGGACCTGAGCAGATCATCAAGTCTGACCCCCCTGTCATGGCAGGAAAAAGTACTGGGGTCAAACAACCCCAGCAAGGTGTTTGTCTAACCTCCTCTTAAAGACCCCCAGGGTAGGAGCCAGCACCACTTCTCTTGGAAGTTGGTTTCAGATCCTAGCTGCTCTGACTGTGAAGTAGCACCTCCTGATGTCTAGTCTGAATATACCCTCTGCCAGCTTGTGACCATTATTTCTAGTCACTCCTGGTAGTGCTCGGGGGAACAGGGACTTCCCCAATACCTGCTGGTCCCCTCTGACTAGTTTGTAACAGGCCAACGAGATCCCCCCTCAGCCTTCTCTTGTGGAGGCTGAACAGGTTCAGGTCCCGTAGCCTCTCCTCATAGGGCCTGCCCTGCT
>NW_005842668.1:844883-858567 GCF_000455745.1 Alligator sinensis | reverse complement strand
CGCCTCCCCCCCCTGCTGGCCCATGTTCATTTTGGCATCAATAATGACCCCAAGATCCTTTTCTGCCTCTGTGCTGACGAGAAGGGAGTTCCCCAGTCTGTAGGTATGCTGCTGGTTCTTCCTCCCCAGGTGCAGCGCCTTGCACTTGTCAGTGTTGAAACCCATCCTGTTCTCATCCGCCCACCCCTGTAACCTGTCTAGGTCCGATTGCAGCCTATTCCTCCCATCTAGTGTGCCCACTTCCCCCCACATCTTAGTGTCGTCAGCAAATTTGAACAGGGTGGTTTTTACCCCCTCGTCCAAGTCACTGATGAAGATGTTGAACAGTGTGGATCTGAGGACCGAGCCCTGGGGGACCCCACTGCCCATATCTGGCTGGGGTATTATGATCGCAGCATTTGTTCCTACCCATGGCAGGGGGTCAGACTTGATGATCTGTTCAGGTCCCTTCTGACCCTAGAAACTATGAAACTATGGACTTCTTCCCCCCTCCCCCACCATGTCAGAGACAGCTGTGTGATGCAGCCTTGCATGAGGCTGTACCGTGTGGTTTTCAGGGTGCTGACGTGTGTGAAGACCATCAGCTCAGATGGGGTGCTGGGTTGCAGTGAGCCATGGGGCTCACTGCAACCTGGCACATGGCTTGTCTTGCCTCACGCTCCCTTGGGAGCTGCAGAGTAAGGCACATTCAAGTGCCAGGTTAAGGTAAACCCTGCAGTGCACCCTGACCTGGCATGGTGCTTGCTCTGTCCTTGCAGTATGCCTTCCTCCAGAACTCCCAAGGAATCTGGGGTCAACACAAGCACCTTGCTAAAGCACCAGAGACTAATCCCAACAATCATGCATCCTGCAATGCACAGGTAGCATGCTAGGACACAGGATCGTTGGGATTAAGGTTAAATTCCCATTGCACCATAATTTCAACTTTTGCCAGGGGCTCAAGATACTGTGTCTTCCTCACTCTGTGTGTGTGTGGAGTTGAGCCACCGAGAGCATAGTGTGAGTTTGTCAGTTTGTCCCTATTCCATGTGGATCTCTGTGCCCAGAAGCTGTCTAAAACAAGATAGTTGGCTGATAACATTGTAATTTTGCCCTTCTAAACGATGTCCACAGTTATAGCACTTTCCAAGCACACTGTACCAGTCCAGCAATACTAGCAGCATACATAGTATGCCTTAAACTTAAATATTTATAGCAGTACAATATGTGGGAGTCAGAAACCTCAGCTTCCAACCAAGATGTATGTCCAGTACAATCCTGCTACAGCACTAACCCAAAAGTTCAAGCCTTATGAAAAGTACCAAATACAATAAAAGCCTGAAAGTTCATGATGGGCATACAAAGTTCCACAAACTCAGCTGCAGGTGCGTCTTTAACTCCATTCACTACGTAATAGATTGAAAAATGTGAAAACTTCACAAAAATTCCATGAATTTGTTTATGAAATCCAAAAGATTGATAAAAGATTGATTAAATCAAAAGACTGTTGTAAGAAAGCCTTTGTGTGATTTTTTACCATTGTTATATGACATTGTTGCTGGAGAAATAACTCATATAGAAAACATCACAGCCTGTGATATGTGACACAATGCCTGCTCTAGCTGTTTCCGGTCCCACAATGCATGGGGCACCCAGCTTGGGTGGCGGGGTTCTGAATGCAACACCAATCAGAGTGGGTTGGGGGTGGGGAGTACCATGTGCAGCAAAGGTGGCAGAGCAGCAAGGGAGGGGAAGGCACTGAGTAAGGCATGAGTCCCAGGCCCTGTGCAAGGAGCCAGTCCAGTGCAAGCTGAGTGTGAGTCTACTCCAGACCCAAGAGCAGTACCAGGGGCTGGATAATGGGGCTCTGTGGGCCATATCCTTGACATTCCTGGACTAACTCATTCAAAGAGGCATAAGCTTTTATGGACTACAGCCTACTTCATCAGATGCTAGGAATGTTTTGTCATAGCTTCCAATGAAGCAAACTATAATCTACAAAAGCTCATACCACTCTGAATGAGTTAGTCTCTAAGGTGCCACCCTGCACTGCCTTCTGCCCACCTTCAGACTAACACAGCTAACCACCTCTTCCCATTTAATATTATATTACCCTTAAATTCTATTAACCTTACATTTAAATTAAACTTTAATTTAGCCTTAAGTTATTTCTGATATAAAAGAACTCTGCCAAGTTAAAACTCACAATAGGGTGCCTATACATGTGCTCCAGGGTGGGTGGGGGCAGGGTTAATTGGAGCAGTTCTCGGAAGCCATTCTAATTAAAATGCCACAAGGTCTCATGTATGCAGCGTCCTACATTTCAAAATGGCCGCAGAGGCATTTTAACTAAAGCTTGTTCAACGAGCTTTAGTTATAGCGCCCCCACAGCCATTTTGAAATGTGGGACACTGAATACACAAGAAGCTGCTGCACACTGGAGCACTCAGATTAGAACAACTGAGCACACTCGAGTCGTCTCTGACGCGTTCTGATCAGAATTCATCAGAGCACGTGTATAGGCTCCTGTATAGTTTAATAATCATTCTATTTCATTGTTTTATATTCTTAAACCAGAAACAATATTTATAACCTAGTTTACATGTCTTCACTTGCTCAGTTAGTTTACTCTTTTATTTCAGAGAACCTGAAAAAAATATGCCCTTTAAACAAGATCTAATCCTACAAACATTTCATGTGCAGAATTCCCACTGCGTTTAGTGGGCGTCCCATTTCACTTAAAAAAATATATATATATATAAACAGTTTCACTTTCTGATTCCTTTCCATTAAGAAAATATTACTGTATTTGGGCTGACAATACTGAAGGAGACTTTTAAAGTGCCAAACACATTTTCTAAAGGGTTTTTCTTTAAAATTTGCCAGCCCCCAAGTTATCCTGTAGAATTCGGTAAACACAAACACACTTTGCCTGACAAACCTATTGATAATTTCTCTCAATATGGCTAGTACTTTCCAAATTGTTTCCAGTAGTGGGTTCTTCCCCTTGATTAATCTGTTCCTTCTCTGGGACCCGTCGCAAACTCATGGATGATATTAAATGCATGACATCACAAAGAATGTCATAGCACTTCAAGGTGCAGTTACAAATACAAGACTGTGACCTCATTAAAGGATCTAGCAGATAGAGATGCTGAGACAGAGAAAAGACTGATCAAACACAAAGGTAATAAGAGAAACACTGAAAATGACATAGCTTTGTGCATGTATTCACTACCCCTTCTCAAGGGAACATCACACACAGCAATGCACCACTTCATACTCTTCTAATTTGCCCATGCAAATCTTTTTAATTCTTAAACAACTTCATGAGAAACATTTCTTTTATCAGCTTTATAAAATGTATTTGCAATACAGATTTTCAAAGGAGCAAAGAGTTTGACACCCAAACCTCACTGTTAATGAGAACTGAGTTCTTAATTTTCCTGTTATGCCTACAAACATATCCCCCTTAATAAAAATCCATCATAAAAGTTTTCCCCCAAGCTACCTGAGAGAAATGCCCATCCCCCCACACACCTATTCATTACCAATAATTGGGTATCAAGAGTCCCACTCAGTGCTAGCAACATACAGACACAAAGGCAGACAGTCTCTCTGCTCTGATCTGACCAACTCTCAATATATACCTCAATCAAGGCTATAAGTGTGTGGAGTGAATCCAGAGCAGTAACAAGCCACTAAGACTACATTGATGACTGTGCAAAGAAGTGTTCAGGTTGTATTTCAACCACCAGGAAGGTCCACAACTATCAAAACAACATGAGAAAATTCCAGGACAAAGAAGGAAAGTGGAAGAAGAAGCAGAGACTCTGTGACGAACTCAATGCAATTTTATAGGTGCAAATCAGTAAATCACAGTTAATGCTGCATCAGCTTTACACCCAGATGCCAAACAGCTGTCCAATGGGACTTGAGCCTAATGAAGACAAGGTACTGAGGTAAAATAATGCTATTTTGTGGGGGGTAAAACTTTTACTTTGTATTACTGTATCTGCATTTAACCTCCTACAGGCTCCAGCCCAGAATAAGCCCACAGAATTAAATTCATTATTATTCATTATTCAAACACCATCCCTTTGTTTTCTGGAATAGCTTTGTAGCCTGGAGTCAAATGAGCTAAAGTAAAATTATGTGACTTGGCATTGAAAATATATTACCTCAGCTGCCAGAACGGATTTAGCAGAATATGTGCGCAGTTCGTCACTTCTTCCACAACTGCCTTCATGCACACAAAGGGGTATGACAGCCCCTGAGTTATGAGGGGCCATTCTAGGGGCTGTGATGGATTAGATTGTTTTATGCACTGACTTAAGATCTCATTTCCTGCAACATTCACAAGTGCTTTCTCCACGGCTGAATAGAAACCTGCTCCGTCCTGTGTATATTGCCCTCCCTCGTTAGCTGGGGAAACTATAGATTTAGGGAACTCATGCTGGTAAGGGCTCCCATTTGATCAGGGATTCAGGTAAGGTCTCCAAATAGGCGAAGACATTTAAGAGCTGACAAGTGGGTTCTCTCCACCCCTTTTAATAAGTCCTAATTGATTTATTCTAGAAAAAAGGGAACAGTTGCTTAAGGGGAGAACAGGGTTGGAAACAGGAAAGTTCTAATCACAGCACTGACAGGCCTCACTGCAAATCTTACAATGCTGAAATCCTACTGATTTCAAAGGTACTTCCAAACTGAATCCTTCCTGTGTCGGTATGGACAAGTTGGTACGCTACTTTGTCACAGTGTCCCCACCTGTAAAAGGGAGATAAAAATACTCACTCACTGAGTTATTGCAAAGATTAATTAATCAAATTTAAGTTTTAACTATGCTACCAATAACTCGGTAAATGCTGCTATGATTATTTTTAGTCACACAAAAGTCAGATGTATTACAATTAATAGAGACTTTGCTTAAATGGGAAAAAGATAACTGTGTAATAACCCTTGCATCATACAGTAACTGCTAACACATGGCCAGTAATACATAATCATGGGCTAACAATCTCAGGTTTTTTCCTGTTCTCTTTGATTGAGTCATATCATAATAGAATCTATGAACTGCAAGTTTCCTGGTAATTAATCTTTGAACTACTAGTTTAACTTAACATGCGAGTTGCATATCAAGTTGGATGGATTGGCAATCAGTGTCTTTACTGAAGGTATGTGGAAAATATAACAAGCACAAAATGAAACCAGTAAATATCAAACCATTAATTTCTGTTTCTAAAATGGGGAAGAATGGAAAGAAGCTGGTCTTTCTCTGTTGCTTTTTGGAGAGTTTTAAACTGGCATCATTATGGGAAAAAAATGGTAAAACATAATGGCATTAACAAAGAGATTCCCAGAAAGAATCAGCTATTTATATGATAAAGATGAAATTGGAAGGTCTGGTCACAAAGGAATAAACTGAGATGTTCAAATGGTTCCAAAAAAGTTACATTTCTTGAGAAATTCTTTTTATCTTTAGAATGGCACTGGAGACCAGAATGTTTAGTTTACATATGGGGTTTTCATATGTTACTAGTTTCTAGTTCTACTGCACATGGGCTATAAAATCACAATTAATAAAAACATGTTTATCATATTGCCCAGAATTTAACAAAATATGCATCTTGCATTTATTACTTCAAATTATCTGAAATCTTATTTTAATCCACCTGCTCCTCACCAAGATCAGCCCAACCTAATGCCCACTGAAGTCAATGAAAATCTTTCCATTGACCCTAATGAATGCTGGGTTCAACTTTAAGACCTCAATTTACCAGTCTATTTCTATTCAGCATATACTTAATATTGAACACGTATGTCTAAGTGATTGATGAGAAATGGATTTAAGCACCAGTCTCACTGAACCAGAGCCTAAATAAAAAGTCTGGGATATCAATTTAATTCTGGTTTGATAGGTAATTTGATGCATATTAAATAATTGCCAAATAATCATTAGGAATATGGTTTTTAAAGTATAACCAGATATATTTAAGACATAGGGAATGTAGGTGGGGAGGAGGGCATGAAGAAAATAATTAGTTTGTGTAGGTAATTAAATGCTGATGTGAATTTGAAGCTCCAGTACCTGGAATGTCAAATCAGATTGACAAACCAGTTAATTATTGAATTGGAGGCACAAACTGAATAGCTGGTTTACAGGTACAGGAAAAACAGCAAACCAGTACATGTGCATAAAAGAGTATGCTCCTTTACATGTAATTTTATACAGTTCACAATAACTGTATATACAGATTTGGCATGTAGTTTCACATATATTACATATATGCATTTCCACTTTTTTTCCCAATTCTCCATTATTCCTATTAATAAGAAGAATAAAGGAACTGCTACAAGCTACATACATATGAAAAACCTATGGTATCTAAGGTTACTTTTCCTTATGAACATTTTAAAGTTCTGTGCTGTTGATTTCAGGGACTTTCAAACATCATCCCTTTAGCAGCTGGCTCATAGTGAAAAAGTAATATCTTGAGGAAGTGACCTATGCAGACTACAAACCGAAGGGGTATGTGCTTTATAGAGAAAAGATGTCAGTATCTTTTGCAAACATTTGCTTTTTCTTGAGAATGTGATGAGCTGAGCTAAAACCTCTTGTCTTTCAAGATAATTTTATGTATCTATACAGTATAAACTTTGGTGAATCTCCATAAATAAATTCTTTAAAATAATCCATGTTACTATAATTATATCACTGTAGTATCCCATTAAATGTAAAGAGATACATCTAGCTGCAGTATAGTTATTAGATGTTCAATTTCAATTGACTGTCAAGAACATAGTCATTAAGATTCAACATCTGTTTAATAGGTATATCCTATTACATAGTTGTACTTAAATCTACAGGCAAAATCTGATTTAACATGAGACATAGTTTAAATAAACTAATTATGCAAGCATGATCTAAAACCAAGCTAAACATGGACCTTAGAAAATGACACATGAATTTAATCAAAGCCAGGGCCTCAAAGTGAGCAGAACTTAACCACTGGACTGAGTCATACACATGTTTGAATTTCACAGCTGAATCCAGTGAAGCCAGCACCCTCTGGGGGCTTCCTGACTCAACAGTACCTCCCCCACCCCTGCAGATTACAAAGGGGCAAGTTGTCTCTTTGTTTCAAATTACAGGAAATGTTGATGCACTTAATTTGGGAAAGTGCAAGCCATCACCTTCCTAACCATATTAAAATCTGCTGGGATTTACTGTATGAAATTCCTTAATGTTTTTCTAAGTCTAAGGTGGAAGGGTCTTACTCTAATCAAGAACATCAGGTAGCTCCAGGAAGTCCCCTAAGGTTCTCCTCTTATTGTGTCTTGCAACTATACCTAAACACAAGTTACGTCATTCATTTTAGATTCATACCACATCCTATACTAGTCAGTTGTTCAAGTAAAGTACTAACACTGGAAAAATGAACACTCCCAAATGAATGAAAAATTCAGATACATATGGGCATAAGTCATGATAAGGGTAATCACAGATACAATATAAAGGAGCGGTAGTAGTATGTAAAAAAATAGCTACAAATATTAATGGAATGACTGCTCAGCCCCTTTTTCTTTGCCAGCTGATGCACTGCACTGTCAGATGCGTGTTTCTGTGTCCACAGTGGGAGACTTGTGCATGCCTTAGCAAGAGTGGGAAAACTGCCAACTCTTCCAATCCTTTTGGTCCCCAGATAATACACTTGCAGCTTGGTTAACTCTTACAATATTTTGTTGTTTTCTTGAAGCTCCTAGGAACAGGCTGTTACATGAAAAGCCGGCATGGCCAAGAAACCAAATTGCAGTTCCATTAAACTTTGCTGTTGCCAGAATCCTTGTTCTGCCTGGATCAGTTTAAGGAGCCTACCTGTTCCAGGTGTCTGAGACAGCTCCTATCTTCAAGAAAGCATGCCTGTTGGGCTGCACCAGAGACATGTACCCACAAAGCCCATAGATCCCAGATTCAAACACCCAGCAGAAAGTTAACTATTATATGTCACTTTACATGTAATTATTCTGCTCATGAGAATGTTTGCGCTTATCTATATCATCCAATGCCAAAAATTCATGAAAGACACTCTAAAACTACTTCTTTTGGATACTTTCTCTCCCACTAATCAACAGTGATAGACTGAGGAAAAGCAACTTGGCACAATCCACAGCATACAGTAACCACTTGTTCTCAGGTATGTGGAAGGAATACTAAAACATTTCCAAACTGTAAATGCGCACACAGGTAAAACCTTATTTAATTTTGCTTGGGGTACAAACAACTCAGGGTGATAACATATTCAAATTAAAGCTAGATAGAAAACAAATATAGAATTGTTAAAGCTGGATAGAAAACAGCTATATTTTCAAGCACTAACTTTAGAGCTGGTTGGCTCCTTTTATCATGTAATAATTACTTTGTGTGTGTGGCTGGTCTAAATTTATTGCACAATTAACCAGTTAATTTTGTGATAATTACTTTGCACTTCTGGCCAATGTTACTTAGCACATGTGCCAGGTCTAAATTCATTGCACGATTAACCAGTTAATTGTATAATATATGTAATGTGTAGGAGGGGCCTCAGGATCATATTCCCCAGCAATGTTCTTTGATCTCAATTCTCTCCATTCAGTATGATGATCCATTATGAACAGGCTCAGGATTCTTCCTTTCTAAACGCCCTCCAACCTCCTACCTTTCTCTTTTGTTATCCAGTTTCCCCACGTGAATGATCAGAATCTTCATCACAATTCTACCAGATCTCTGCAGGGTAACAGAATATGCTCGCTGTGTTGCTCCAGTGCCGCATCATTTGTATTGCCATCAACTGCATATCACTCTGTGTTAAAACTATGTTTCCCAGTGATTTTAAGTGTAGGTGGATATAAAACTAGCAAGCAGTTTTTACGTTTATTGGATTATACTAGGAGCAATTAGTGAATCCTGACAGCACTTAAGTTAATAAGGATGCCGGTCCTATAGGTCTGGATCTAAGCTTCAAGTTAAATAGTAGCTTCAATTAATCAGGCTATTAGTAAGTGTCCAGAAGTTGCAAAGTTGTGCATGTACTCGCCAGAAATAAATGGACTCCCAACTGAAATTAAACAAGTATAGCATCCAGACAGACATTTAGGAGGCATGATTACAAATTAAGGTCTCAATCCCTCAATCAGATCCATTCAGGCAGGCCCCTGTTCCTGAGCAGAGCCCCTTTAAGTCATCTGGGCTCCATGCAAGCCCTGTCTTTGGTTGGGGAATAAAGAATAAGGCTGGTTTGACATTTCACAAATTGTTAGTGATTATGTTAAGAAAAATAGGACAGGGACTAGACTAAACCACCATCTCACAAATCCCAGGTAGCTTCAGATCCACAACTTCATGGTCTGGGCCAATCTCTATTATACACCAGAGTTAGATCTCTAAATCTAAAAACTCTTTGACCCTTGGGTGAGCACTTTATACCTTCATCTGGACCTGCTCTTGGAATGTCTGCCTCATCTCTATTGAAAATATACAGCAGGTACTAGAATAACACTGACATAACCAAAAGTCTGCCATGATTAATGTGTTCACATTGAAAACTGTAGGAAACTAAAATGATTTGCAACTGATTCATTAAAATACCATTCATCATACTAATTGATCAGTTAATTAATTATGGTTATAATGTGGATGTCATGTATTTCCATAGGAATTCTTTGGTAATTCAGAATTCAATCTTTAAAGTCTAGCTAGTTCATAGTGCTACATATACCAGATCTTGTGATAGAGGAGAATTTTACTATTACAGGATATAAGAATTCAGGTGGTTGTGTTATACAGTGAAAATTTCTTTTTAGGGGAACAACACCTTCTGTATCATTGGAGAATGATATCATCCTCCTCCTCATATGTTCCTGTGGAGCCTTTCATCTTAAATGCTCCAAGTACAATAGATGAAATTCAACCCTCCCTAGTCAGGATAAGGTGCTTCTGCCCCTTACACCCCACTGAAGCCACACAAATAAGATCCATGTCATTCTCTGTCTAACACAGCACAGAAGGACAAGTATTTTTGGAGGAGCTGGATGATAACTAGGGTAACAAAACACAGTACAGCAGCACAGATGAAATATGGTCCAAGACACAGGGCCAAATATATATTCCTTTAAAAATACCACAGGATCCTTCATGACAAGTACAAAATACTGCACCTCAGTTTTTAGCATTTCATTTGAAAGATGTGCACACAGCCAAAATGCACCACCAATTTATCTGAGAAGGCTGAATCAACCTATACAAGTTATAAAGCACTCACTGTCCAGACTTCTATTAAACTGGCAGGTGGATCTGCCTGTCAGCCATTTGAAGTCTCTATCTTTAGACTGTTTTCTCTACAGCATGTTTAGAAAGTTAGAATTCATCAAAAGCCAGGATGTTCTTGCGATTAAAGTAATAGGACAGAACTTGGGAGATCTGGGTTCATGTCTTAGTTTTTCCATAGACTTTTTTCAGGCTGTAAGCAAAATGCTTCTCTGTACTTCAGTTTCCCATCACTAAACTGGGAATCCAGTTAATTCTGTGTCTCATAAGGCTATCAAGAGGGTACATTCATTAGTAATTGAGGACATAAAAGGACTCAGACAAATAGACAAAATAATGGGTCAAATCCACAGTTACTGTACATTGACAGATGCCCAGTCACTTCCCTATAGCTAAGCCAGGGGCAAGCAATTATTTCAGGAGGAGGGCCGCTTACTGAGTTTTGGCAAGCCATCAGGGGCCACATGACAGGCAGCTAGGGGCAGATAAATATTAATTTTAAAAATTTTTTAGGGTCCCTGCAGGCCAGATAAAAGGGCCCGGTGGGCCACAATATAGCTCATGGGACGCATTTTGCCCACCCTTGATAAGCTAATGGTACCAAGTGAGGAATCTGCCTGTTATCTTTCTCTAACACCTGTCAGATACTACAGACACTCCCACTTGTTACCTACCTCTTCTCCTGGCTGCGAGAGCTATGAGCAAGTCCATGCTGTAAAGGAGGACAGTGGCTGGGGAGATGAAGCAGATCTGTATAAGGCAGTAGCACAATGAGTAGAGGATGACCAGGGCACAAGCCCCAGGTGCCCAGTTAGAGGGGAAAGAAGACTAGTAGTCGCCACTGCTGCAGCCAACCCGGTGCTCACCACCAACCTATGAAGGACACAGATCCTGGTTGTTACACTTCTTATACAGGCCCTTTCATTTTGTGATCTGTAAGATTCAGCAGTGGCTCTCACCTGCAACACTGTTTTCTCTCAGTTTGGCAAAACTCTGACAGGTGTTTAACGGTCTGCATGGAAATGGCTCTGTGTATCTTGTCAAACATGATTTTTCTTGAATTCAATTAAGAAAAGTAGCTGAGCCCCCTTCCTTCCTCTGATCTCAGTGGGGTAAAAGACAAAGTAGGAAGGTGGGGAAGCCCCTTTTGACTTGGCAGCCTAAAAGAACAGAAGGACTATTAAAGATCCCTAATGCCAGATGAGAGACCAGGGGCGGGTGTCTGTGATTTGCCATTCCCCATCTCTCTCTCTGTTCTAGTTTCACCTCAACCGTCAGCTGTTTTGAAAATGGGCTGGCAGTCAGGGAGACAGAGAAAGAGAAAGAGAGAGAGAGGGAGTGCATGTGCATCCAGTTCAGGCTGGTTCCTGGCTCAGGGAAACATTTTATTGGATTTGTTACTCTTTGATGCTGATTAAGCCCATGGGGTAGAAAAAGCAAAAGAGAGGGGGAGTCTAGGGGGAGGGGAAGAGTTGCAGTTTCCCTGTGGCTTCAATGTTTTTAATTTATTATTAACCATCTCTCATGTTATCTGACAGCTCTGTTGAATTCTGGATGCAAGGGGAAGCAGTGCCTGCACTTACAGTTTTCCAGGGTAGATGTCCCCCATTTCCCCAAATCAAAGTCCATGATATTCGACAAGATAAGTCTGTAGTCACTTATTTAAAACAAGTAGATTACTGGGGAATTAGCACCATAGGCACTGGAGGGCTGAGTGGTTCCAAGGCCAGTATTACACCATGGAGACGTTTGTGATAGCCTGGGAGCTCCAGGCCATGATGAATTTGGGAAGCAATTCCACAATATTACGGATCTCAGAATCACCCCCTTCTTTTGTTGCTGCTCTACGCTGACATTTTTAGGTGCAGTTATCTGATCTCCTTACTTATAGTCAACACTATTTGCACAAAGATTTGAATTCATGTACAGTATAAGTCCTTATTTTGTATGATTACATGTAACCCTAAGAAGGAATATACACTGCCTTTCTGATGCTACTACAGGAAGGAGCAGAGGACTTCTGTATTAGCCTATGATGTGCTTTGAAAAGAAGGCACTCCATCTTTGAGATGACACTGTGCTTTCTTTGGGAAAGATAATCTTTTCCTCTTGATGTTGCCAATGATATGGTACTTTGGGATATTCTTAATTGATTTAGAGATTCCCACATTTTTTGCACAACTGCATCAGGCCTCAAACTCAGGCCTTCAAAACCCCCCACTAAAAATAAAGGTTCAGCACCTGGTTCTCTACTGTCTCCTGCCATCACTTACATCCATTTAAAATGGATGTGAAATGCTACCTGATGAGGATGGTAAAGCACAAGCATTTTGATAGGACAGCATTTTACACCCACATTGCACAGGTTGTAGCTATTGTGTAAGATGCAACACAGCTGAAACTAGGTCCACAGTCTCTAGCTGGTTTTGCAAATCAGCACTCGCCGATGTCAACAGGCAGCTATGAACAAGATGTCTCATTCAGCCAAGGGCAACTACTGACTTTTTCCAACCTTTTTCTGGAAAGCTGGGTATAGGAATGGTTATGGGAATCAGAAGTCTGAGTCACCGATGCCCTAAAGCTGCTTACAGCTCCTATGTTTATGCCAAGTCAGCTTTCAGTCTTCCAAGACAGGGGAGGGCTGCCCACAATTCCTTTGACACTGGTATGACTTAAAGGTGTATCTTGTTCCCTCTTCCTTGTCTGCAGATAACCCAGGCTTGAGCAAAGCTTCCTTTCTCCAACAGAGAGCAGATTTTGAGAAAGCTGGGCACAGCTTTTGTATTGTGGAGCTCTCCTAAGTGAGAGGTTATCACACACAAGAAGAGAAAAAGGAGTGCTAGAGCACACCTCCCTGCTTGGGCCAAGGCTAGCCCACCCACTCTGCAAGGAGGGGGTGGCTGTAGGGGAGGTACAAAGCATTCTGGGATGCTAGGGGAGTTAACTGAGAGTTAACTTGAATCCGGAGAGGATCTGGGATAGAAGTTCAATAAACTAATTTAACCTAAATCAATTAAGTCTGATACTACATCCTTCCAGATTCATCTTAAACCAGTTTTGGCCATTTTGAAAGCAGTTTATGTGCACTGAACTTTTGTTGTGTTACTGATTTGAGCCAATTTCCAAACATGTGTGCTGGTTTGTGTGTAATTGCTTTCCCTAGCCTTCAGAAACAGATCTAGGGAGGGTACAGTGGTGTAGTATACCCAAGTTCTGCCGCTGCTACTACTGTTCCTGGCTGACTCAGGCGCAGGGGGAGCCTTAGAGCTGTTCCTGTCCTGCTCCAGCCTCAGGTTGCAGTTGCACATGGTGCCAGGTTTGGTAGGAAACAACAGCAGCAGCAGCAGCTTTGGTAGCTTACTGGTTCTTCCTTTAAGCACCTGCTCCCTGCCCACTCCTCCC
>NW_005842668.1:841515-844852 GCF_000455745.1 Alligator sinensis | reverse complement strand
CCCTGCTGAATGAGAGCAGTGCTGTATGAAGAAACCCACCTGCTACCACTGCTGCTCTTGACCTGGTCCTGTCCTGTGCTTCAGGGAGCAGATGTGCAGGAAGCTGGGTTCAGCCAGAGGCAATGCTCGTGGCAGGAACTGCCTGCTCCTGGACTAGGGGGAGAGAGAGGGGCAGGGAGCATAAACTTGAAGGAAAACCCTGTGTACTCCATCACTACTATCCTCAGACAAGCCCAGCTCCCATATAGCTGCTCCCCACAACCCCAGCTGGAACGGGCAGGAGTAGCTCTGTTTCCACTCCCCTGCCCCAGTCAATTGGGGACATCAGCAAGCAGTGGTAGTGGGGGGAAAGGGGCAGGTCCCCTATTTGTGCACCTGCTTCCTGCCCAATTTTTCAGTGCTCTGCCAACCAAAGGGCTCCAGCTATGCCTCATCCCGTTTCCTCAGGATCTGAGGGGTGGTGTGCCGCACTTGCCTTCAGGAAATCCTGCATCTGCCACAGAATCCTTCTGCCATGGCCTACCCAGATAAGGTGAGCAAACCTAAATTGTAATTCATTTAGACCAGAGGCTGGTATTGCAGGTGCAAATAATGTCTTAGACTACCTCTCACCTCCTTTATGTCATTCTGTTACTCCTTTGGTTTTGTGGGCTACTGACACGGTACCTTTGAATCTCTGATACCCTGCGGAGCAGTGTTAACATCCACTGCCTATATGCATCCCGAAGCACTGCATCCCTAATTACATTCCTAAGCATTGGTACCTTCTGGTATATTAGAAATATGTCCTAAGTCTTGCTTGCTCCACAAGAAGGTGTGTGTTACAGTGTAACACCCTGGAGTTCTCTCCCTGTGGAGGTCACATCCAGCAGGCAGCAGCTCTGCCATTAGGAGCTAATACTGCTCAGAAAGACTGTGGTGGGAATCTTAGACATCTTTACTGCCAAGAATCAAATGACTTCTAAAGTGAAAGGCAGGACAGGATTCTCCACCAACATCTAATTGCTGACATGTTCAGTTGAAGAGAATGTGTAAAGATATCTATAATAATGTCATCAGATGACTCCTCAGAGTATTCCATCCAGTATCGAGAAAAGAATTAGTAAATGCATGTGTTTACTGCTTTATGTAAATGGGAGTAAAAGTGCTCTCTTTACGTTTACCTCAAGGGGAACCATAAAAATAAATCTGACTTGACCCCAGGCTCCTTCATAAGTATTACTCCAAAATCAGCCTGTGTCTCTGTTGGCAAAACCCTTCACACCATGTTTTATCTTATAGCTAAAAATAAATCACTTGTAAATTGTTTTATAAATTATGTATAAGAAGAGACCTCATAATCTAAGAAGTGCTACCAGTGTATTCCACATGATAAAAAATTTGTTTAAAAGAATCTCCAAAGGTTGGGGAGAGTGGATGGAGAGCTTTTTATAAATAATATATTCAGTGGTCAAAGAAAGTTATCACCTTTTATGAAATATTTGCGATTCATTATGCATACGAAGTGCAGCCCTGCTGCTAGCGTGCATGGTATCAGGGCCTGATTATTAGGTATTATGGCCATGAACTAAGTGATTACCGCTGCTGTCATTTGTTTATCTAACCAAAAGCTAGATTGCCACCTCTCATCATAGGAAACAAATAGCTGATGTGTTTGACCAGCACCACAGCTACATCAGTGATTACTCACTGAAAGGCGATGTCCCCATCATTGTGGGTTTCATTTGGTATTCATTGTAATAGCACTGATCCTAATGAATTCATTTGGTATTCATGTGGATGTCACATGTATTTCCAGAGATGTTCTGCTGTAATTTAGCATGGGTTAATGGACACCTCTATTAAAGCGTTATTGAAAGTTTGACATTCAAATAACCCAGTTTAAAATCAGACAAACCTAGATATTAAAGCTGAAGGGGGAAAAAAAAAAATTGAGCAAAAGTCAAGTAGGAAATACCAGCTAGCTTAAGATAGTCATGTTATCCTGGCTGCTAGAAAAGGGAAAACTGTTCCATCCACATTTTTCTCTCTTCTTCCCTTTTACTAACCAAAGTCAGAGCACGAGCTGTTCACTGGCATTGTACTATGGGGCCACTTTTTATTCCTAATCCAGAACGTCTGTTGCGGCTAGTTCACAGATCACAGATCAGTGACAGTATTACATGAGTGAGTGGAATAAAATTTGAAAGCATCTAAAAATGCTATGGTGGAGACAATTAGTCAGTGGTTGATAATACCACTGCAGGCTTACTCTGGCTGGGGAGTAGAGAGGTCCTATCCTGTTTTTGAGCTGAGGACCTGAGGACCAAGAGTTTTAGAGATCCTGGGTGCATCTACACAAGACATGTTAATGTGCATTAGCCTAACTTAATACACATTATGGGTGCACATCTATACATGTGTACTCTTAATGCACATTAAAAATGGTGAAATTAGCCTAATCATGCCTAAATTTGATACCTGCAAATGCAAATGCAGGTATCAGATTTAGGCACAATTAGTTAAAGCTCATTAACATACACGTAGACATGACCCAGCATTAACTTTACTGCCAGGTCTGCCCAGTCACTAGGGGCACATGGAAGGGCTACAGGGACTTGTGCCAAGTGTACTAACTTTAGTACCAAGTCTGTGCATGGGTAGGCACCTACCAAAAATTGCTTAATGTGCATTATCTTAATGCACAGTAAATTTAGCTGCGTTTAAATTGCAGATGTAGTTGTGTCCCCTGGTACTCAAGTAAAGCTGGCTTAATTTCTTTTTCAAATTTTCACAATTTAGTTGTATTACAAGTTTTAAGTTTGCTTTACCTGAAAGCAAACTTAAAACCTGAGCAGACCTCAAAATTCAGCAATACTAATTTCTGCACCAGAGACAGATTTAAGGTCCGATATCTTGTGAACCATCAGAGGACTCAAAAGCAGGTTTCCAGTTTTCTTTTTAAGCGAGACACCCAGCACTTGTATGCACTGTTAAAACACCTTTAGATAGCCCTACATTACACTGTAATGCATAGAAAGCCATTTTAGGTTATTTGTGGAAACATTTATAAAGGAAATAGTTATGCTTTTTCTTATTAACAGACACCTAAAAGTGCTGCATATAGCAGCAGCAAAGAGATTCAGACACTGGTTTGCTCTGTCAGACTCTTGCTCATTAACTAGCTTGTTTTTACAGGCAGAGTCACCATGACATTTGTATAGGTCTAAAATATTTAAGGCAGCAGTTCTCAAACAGGGTGCCCAGACACCCTAAGATGCTGCCTAATCCTTTGAAGGGTGCCCTGAGGTGTGAGGAGATAAACACATAAACTAAGTAGATTAATGCAGACTCAGGC
>NW_005842668.1:813119-841484 GCF_000455745.1 Alligator sinensis | reverse complement strand
CCTGCTGAAGGATCCCCCACTGGCCAGCCCGTAAGCACTCTAATGTATAAATTAGTTTTTGGAATTGGGTGCCACTGAACTCACAAAAGTAATGGAGTGGTGCTTTGATTCCAAAAAGGTTGAGAACCACTGATTTAAGGTATAATGTGTCCTTAAAATACTTGCCAAATAGAGTACATAATGATAGAAATGTGGCATAAAGGTTTTACTTGCATTCATTTAGGATGACCTGCATAGACACTAAGATTTTGACCAAAAGGAAAGTCTGAACTGGTGAGTAATGCGGCCATCCAAGCACATGATAAAACCTTATACCGCACCATACCAGCACATTATACCCATACACACAATCCATATATGGCAATTGTTTTGAATATATACGGCGACCATGCACTACATACTTGGGCAACAGAATCATCATATAAACTGATAATTCACCAGCCATTAAATAAATTGTAAACCACAGAATAAATTTAGTTGTTTCTGCACTGTAGCAATGCTACTTAGTTCTGCCCAGGCTAATGTGGCATCATTGTTTCCATACTAATTAAAGTATTTGAAATACAAGAAAAGAGGCAGAAACTAAAAAATTCCCATAGAAACCTAAGAAAAATATCTATCATGCAAAAAATACGTGAGGGTGTGGTATAATATAGAGGTTTTCATTGCCACTTGTTGTAATGATCTTTTGATTCTCTTTGAGTAGTACAGTTATACATTACTCACACAAAAAAGCTTCATACCATTTCATCATGGATTTTATATATTAGTGCCCACAAATAAAATTGCTGCCTATAACACAGCATATGCTCTTTGTGGGTATTTTAGTAACTACTACTTTGGGAACAAAATATCATATTTGTTTAATGTAAACTAACATCCCACAATTTTCTTCATCGAGGTTGAAATTCAATTCTGTTGCAGAGGCTGATTTATTAAACTCCAGTTAAATCCTCAAAAAACCTTGAGTAGGACTTAAGTGGTGCATACCCTCAGACACAAGGAGGGACCTCATTCTTTATTATCTCAGTGTTTTTATTTGCCCACCTTTGGGACGGGGGGCGGGGGGAGAAGCTGTTCTAATAAAATATCATTCATAAAATAGTATTGTGTTGCCATGCATTACAGATATCCATTTGATGTCATCACAGGTGAAATCCTGACTTAAGTGAGTCAGTAGTAAAACAACTGATTGTAGCGGCATCAAGATTTCTCCTCAGGTATTGTATTGGTACCCCTACTTTTTAGGAGTAACCACTTTAGAGCAGTGCAGAGCATTGCTCAGCACCCTAAGATTCTGTCTTAGCCAGTTACTGGTGTGTAGTTAGAGCTACTCCAAGGCAGCTACCTTATCTTACATACTGAAATTTGCCCCGGGCGGTGTGGGACTAAGTGGGCAAGGCATATTTCACTATGGCATTTCCAGGAACACATGGAGGCAGTGCCAACATACTGTACAAGACCATCTGCAGCTCCGTGGCTGAAGAGATAACAAATATGCTTCACTGGCAAGAGTTAACATGGTTAACAAATATATTTCCCTGGCATGATGAAGCTGTCTACACAAAGGGCAGAGTTCATAGACATGGGAGACAGAGCTTCCTTGAAGACCGGTCCGTGACTGTGGAACGAACTCCCCTGTAAACTAAGAACCATCACAAACCTCACCACTTTCCACATTTCATACCCTTACTAACATAAGAACATTCAACCCCTCACTCCTAAATATCCAATCAGAACAAGATGCTCTACTTCATATGCTTCTCCCCTAGGAAGGATATAAAATAACAAACAGCACGTGATGAATATTAATCATGTCACTTAATGTTCTATCATTCTGTCAGGCCAGGCCTCTCTTGGTCTGCTGTCTGATACCATGTAAACCAGTACAGGATGTTCCATGGTTGGGTTGTCAGCATAGGCCATGCACAGAGATAGAGAAAATGTAGTTATTCTGCTAAGAAAAAAATCAGATCTTGGTTCTACTTAATATGAATCCTCAGTATTTGGGAACTACATGCTTGTTATTTAGTCCACCTTTGGTAGGAATTCCCAAGGAACAAAGCACTACAGGATTTGTTACAAGCATTTCACAGGTTTCAAAAGTTTTACTAAAGAGTGATGTTGTTAATGTAGAATGTGTCCTGGTTTCATGAAGGGTTTGCAAACTCAATCACAAAGTGGCTGATAACATTTAATTAAGGGCAACAGAAACTTCCCTTCTGAACTGATATCACAGCACACAGTTTGCTCTAATTATTCCTCAACTCTTACCAAATTAAGAAAGACTCCAATGCTTTCCCTCCAGTAGTCATGGGCTCACCATCTCCAGCCATCATAAGAGGCAGTATTATTGAATGTTAATGTTAATACTGTGATGGTTCCTAACCTCCAGCCAGCAGAAGGAAAGCAAGTTATTTTCCCAGCTTCATCTAGAAGCCTGGCTATTATCTGAGCCTTCCTCCTCTGTATTATTTCCTGAGATTAATGAGAAATGACATAGGTGGCTTTTAAACCTCCTAAAATAAAGTGAAACAAGCTTTTCGTGAGGGGTCTCGATAGATTCACTGTTGGGTAGATGTCTGAAGTCTTCTGGTTCAGGAACTGAAGTAGTACTCGGTAGATACAGCTTTTCCGCTTCCATCACACACTGCCTATGTACATCTAGATAGGTCACTAAGGCTCTCTGTGCCTTTGATTAATGGGGCTAACAATCATTCCCTGTCTCACAGGGTGAGTGAGGATGTCACAATATTTCCAAACTCAAACATTAAAAAAGCATGAGTCAGACGCACAATTTTTAAGTCATGAGATTGACTTAAAAATCGTGAGAGGTAAAATAAATAAATGTCAAGCTTGTTTTATCTGCTATTTTGGTTTTGGGACTTTCCAGGTATTACATTTTTCAAGCGTTTTGCTGTCAGCCTCAAAGGCCAGAAGTTTACTTTATTTTCCTATGCTTTAGTCATTTTTTAAAAAAAGGATTGCTCCAGTTTCCCTAAGTTTCCTTAGCAAAAAGGCAGACAAATTTACATGGAACGGGGAACTTTGCAGACATCTTGCTTCTAATTATAACTCACTGAAGGACTTCGCTTGTTAAATTTACCATGCATCTATTTCTGTCTTTTGATGCATCCATTGCTTTCCATGTATCTAATTTTCTACATGGCCAGAACAAGCAAGGTAAGGCTTTGCTCTGTCCATGACATACTGTTTAAATTTTTTCCCCTATGGCTCCTAGCAATCATAGGGCTTTAAATATGGTTTAAAAAATGTGCTTATTAAGTGAACAGTTCTAAAAAGTGAAGTCAGCTGAAGCAGGTTATGGTACACCTCAGGGTGGAAAAAAATGCTCAGGTTTGCTTTAGGGTTTTCACACACAGAAAATGTACAAAGCGATACCCTCAATCTGTCAAAAGGTTCAAAAGTGACAGAGAGCAAATCCAGTGTTCTGCTCTACCTACTGTGCATGGAATATAGAGCAGTGGACCCTGAGCCCAATTTTCAAAAGGTCATTCATGAAAATACATACATGTAACTGTATAGCTCATTACCGTAACAGAACATGCAAATCAAGTAAATGAATACGCAAATGACTCGATAGACACAGCATTTATCATTGCTCAAGCAAGTATCTAGTTCCAACTGCACAACTTCACTTCTGAGATCATTCCCTTATGGACACTGCTGACCTGTCTTAGTGTTAGTGACACTCACTCGTGCAGCAGAAACGTTCAGGCAGAGCTTCTTAAGCTTCATACGTTAATGGCCCTCTGAGCACCAACCTACTGCCTCTTGAGGAACAGGCTAGTTATGTGCTATGACCTCTTTCTTTATTACCAGCTGCCAAATCTCATTAACAGTGATGTAATAAAATCACTATTTTCACTACAACACTATTAAATCACTACAACAGTGATGTAATAATCGCTATAAATACTTTCTCATACTACTTTAAGCTCTTGCTGTGGTTTCCACAGAAGTTTAACACCTCCTTCCATGAAGGGGACCTGCTCTGACTAGAAGGCGAAGTTGAACCATTAGGTAATCTTTCTTCTAAGGTCTGGTCAATGCCACTGTGATGTTCAAGACCCCTAAAGCTTTGACAAATGTGATAGCTCACATTTCACCATTGATCTTCAGGGATCCAGTGCTACCTGAGTTTGAATTCAAGCTGATGTTTGAATCCAGTCATTTAAGCACATGCTCAAAATCTTATTGCAAATAAACCTAAGGATTTTGCATGCTTTCATTGCAGAGATCACAACTAGCCCAAACTCTTTTGAAACTTTAAACACACTTTTCAGATGTGGATCCAAGTTTTAGCTCTGTACTAATACAGCCAAACTCAGTTCAAATGGGTAGCTGCACATTCTGCAGAGGAGTTGGAAATATATTGTAATGGTATAATCCACCATATTTCATTTGCATGCAGAGCACATGCAGCATTTTTCCCAAAATCAACCCTTCAAAATTGGGGTGTGTACCTTAAGCGGGGAAGCTGATTTTTCTTTGCTGGATGGAAGTAAAGTAGAATAGAGCAAGCAGACAGTCTCTGGCTAGGGACAGAAATTACACATAAGCCAGTATAAGTGATCAGAAACAGGTTCAAATCTGTAACACAACAGAAGTTCAGTGCACATAAACCACTTTCAAAATGGCCGAAACTGGTTTAAGATAAACCTGGATGGATATAGTATCAGACTGAACTGATTTAGGTTAAATTAGTTTATTGAAATTCTGTCCCAAATCCCCTCCAGATTCAAGTTAACTCACTGTCCCCCAGCATCCAAAGGTACTTTGCACCTTCCCCGCAAACCTCGCTTCACATGGTGGGCAGGCTAGTGTTGGCCTAAGCTGTCTGCTCCAGCCCAGCAGGTAGGTGTGCTCTAGCACCCCCTGTCTGCTAGCCTGGGCCACTGAAGGCATGTGGCTGCATTTCTGGAATCAAAAATGAATGTCTGTTCACTTGCTTATTTGGTTCAATCTATGCAGCTTAGACTACCCTGCAAATATTGAATTAATTCAGCCTCAGGCTTCTTGACTACCTGTATTTAGTCCCAGACTCACAGCTGCCAAGATGACTCCACTTCTCCCTGAGGCTGCAAAAAGCAGGTGTAGACTCCAGGATTAACCCTCTGGTGAAGCAACAGCTTTTGACTGAAGAGCTTGAAGAGCCACTGAACCAGCTGAGGACAAATGAGCTGTTACACGTGGAAACAACACTTCATTATTTCCAAGAACTTTATTATCAACAACTATTTATAGTAAAGAAGTAACAGTCTTACTACCATCCTCTTGTCTGGGGCTAGCCTTGCTGATATACTGTCACATCAGGAAGTTCCTACTGCCTCACCCAGAGGGCCTCCTGGGATGCTGCACCTCATGGATGTTCTTATGCTTCCAGGAATCTGTCACAATTAGCCATGAGTCTAGGCAGAACTTTTTTTTACATATCTGCCTTCCAAACATAAAGTTTATGTTTTATTTGGAGGTATGTGATATGCAAGAAAATATGGTAATAACGCGTGCAAATTTTATTTTATTTTGCATGCATAGAGGGAGAACAAGAAGATAAACAGATGTCTACAGATATCCACACACTTACTGCTCACTGGTTTTGGTATATTTTTCATGAATTCATAGCACAATGTACAAAAAAAAAAAGGAAACAAATTAAGGTCACGCAAAGCAAAACTACAAAATGCACAATTTAAAAGTGTCATACACACTACTCTCTGCTGATACATGAAAGATCATGTAAAGCTTCCCCCGATGAACAGCTCTGTGAATGAAACATGCTAGGGCCATCTTCAGCTGGGGAGAAAAGGGGTGGGAACAAAACCCTCTTATAATCCACTTAGCTAGCAAATGATTTCCACTTCCTGCTTCGTTTATCAAAAACAAAAAAACCCTAAATAGCTCAATGGGGATATGGGTTAAAAAGGCAAGATTAACATTGTGATTAAGCAGCATACTCATCAGCCTATTCATTTGGGTAGGTTCACCCCCCCACCTCCCCAGCTGGAAGACAAAATTTTGCATCCAGTGTGACAGGAAGTGTACTCTGATCAAATTTCATTTTGAAAGAGCCTCCCTTCCACAGTAGCTGAGAAGGAAAAATGAGCAGGAGAAGGAAAAGCAGAACAGCAACTTTTTTCCCATCACTGACATGAGCCAAACAGCCTTATTACAGCATAGATGTTTTTTCCCCTCTTCTTTTATTTTTATTCCATGAGAGGGTGTTCTCAAAGGACACAGTTCAAAGCGTCATAGTCAACTATGTTTACAAGTTCTTTTTTTTTTATTTTCAAGTAAAAGGTGGCAATGCTGTTTCAAGTCCTAGCCTACACAGACCCTGGCTTTGGGATGAAATAAGTTAGCAATGGTACTGGGAATATTTAAAACTGTCAAAAAGGCTACAGGAATTAGATTTAAGGCCAAACTTTTCAACAGTGTTTCCCACACCTCCTCTTTGCAAAATGCCTGAGTACAAATATCGATACCCAGTTGTGAATCAGACAGTAAGCAATATAGTTGCTCTGATTTGTGACTGCATTTGGATTTTGTGAATGCAAATTTTACCTGTAAACAAAAGGAACACGTCTCTGCTTGACTGGAAACATTCTCTATTTGATTTTCTGCAGCCTAGAAATAGACTCGAGTCATAAAACTTGGAGCCAGACTAGCATCCAAAAATCAAACTTTTCAGGAAGGTTTTGATCTGTATTCTGGTGTGGTCCATGAAGGTGACAGACATAACATGTAAAGCCTGAACTGAATCTAAACTCTCCAATGTTTGTGAGACCCAGACCTGGTGTTATTTATGCCCCCGTTTAGTAACAGCACTTTGCTCAGGTGAAGTTTAGACTATCTCACCTTTACCTTGATTCCTCTGGACCTAAAAAAAAGAGCCCTCCTCTCTTTCATTCTTCCAAGCTATTCGCTTTCTTTTTGGAGCTGATCCAGAGTTAATTCTTGTTCTGTTCCTTTTTTTCCAGTGGAATTGGATCAAGCCCTTTATTATTATTATATTTCCCCTTTAAGAGATAGGACTTTCTTGTTTCCCCTGTAGGTTTTCACTGGCAATTCTGGGATCCTGATTAAATATTAATTCAGAGGTGGGGGCCCTACTCTTTTATGATTCTATCCCTGGAAATCCCTATTAGTAAATCACTGTCCAACACAAGAGGAAATGTGGCTATTCTATTATCCTCAGTTCACAAAGGGACATTAATTCTTAATAAACTTGACTGATTATAATAATACTTGAAGGATGCAAAATAATGGATAGACAGGTTAGTGTCTATTCCTGAGATTAAACACATGTATTGTCCAGAGAGGCACAAGGGCAGGAGGCCGAGGGAGAAAGGGATGCAAAATTGTGGCTGGAATTGTCAATGAAACAGAATCAAATGGGTGATGTGCTGCTGAGTTCTTTTGCAGGTCTCCTGAGAGCTGTTTATTTCTCTATTTTCCCCATTGCAAGTTCAGCCCATTTTTAATTTAGGATGGGCAATTCAACTCCTTGGAAAGGGCCACACCATTTCTTCCCTTTTCAAGCCTGCAGCCTTTCAAACTTTGAAATGAGTGTTCCAAAATAATTTAATTAAAACCTCATAAAGATTGTGCAAGAATATAATATCCTGTACAACAACAACAACAAAATCTGTGATAACCTATAAGATCCTCAAGCCTTCTGTTAAAAAATGTTGCAACCAAGAGGTCTTGAATTCTCATTTATAAATCCATTAACAGCCCACAAGCATGCTCATGTTCATTCCCTTTGACAACTTAGCAACCCTCGACAATGGATTTCTAACATGCTGCTGACACACAGATGCCCCTTCCCCATTTAACAGCTGGTCCACATAAACAGTACTGTGGCAAGGAAGTTTGGCACCTGGGGCAAAGCCCGCAGCAGCAGCATACCCTTACCCCACGCACAGATCTGAGGGCACATGCCCTCCCCCCAACCCATGCTTGCCCTGGAGTACACACAGCAGCAGGAGCCACCCTTCCCCTGTCCCTGCTCCTCCCCAAATGAGCTGTTTGCGACTGTCCCGTGCCCCACCTCAGCTGGGCAATGCCTGTTGGCTCCCCTTCGCTTCAGAGCCTGGGGTGATCACCTCTCCCACCCTGTTTTTCTACAGCATTGCACATAGAAAATAACGGCCCACTGCTATTGTTAGCTAAACTAATTATTCTACGAATACAGGGAATCCAGTTTGTCTTTGCTGGTCTGAGTAGAGCATTCAAGCCTTTCTGATAGGGTGTGGAAAGGCTCATGAAGGTCATTACAGATTCAGTAGCAAAGCATATAACTTCCATCAGGAGCTCAGGAGCATTAAGACCTTCCTGCAGTAGCCATCAAACCATAAAATTCCTGAAATTCCTTCCAAAACTGAAAAAACCTCAGCAAGTCGCACACTAAAATATTTAGAAGGAACCTTGAACAGACAAACCTTTGTAGTATCTAATATGGTTCAAATCTGAAGAAGGTAGGATCTAACCTCACAATTTCTAATTTTTAATTTAAACTAAACCACAGAGCTGAAATTTAGTAGGTATTTGTGTAAAGCAATATATAAAAGGATGTAAAGAAGGGATCTGCCATTACATTTAAGCTGCCTGATGTTTTGTCTATATAAAAAAGGCTGTTTTTGTGGAACTAAAATCAATGTAGTTCTGTTGGCACAGAACCCTTCACATTTAAACTGGTTTAAAACAATTTAGCTTAACGCAGGTTTAAGTGGAACTCTGTTACACAGGGAGGCTGCATGAACATACCCAGATTCATTTTCTTTATATTGGCACAGGTTTTCTAATCCAAGCAAGGCTTATCGGTGGTCAAGTGTATTATAAGAAAGCCCCAAAAGCTGAAGGCTAAGCACTGAATAAATTACTCAACTTGGAGGTATCTGGAATGTTGAAAATCCCTGGAATGTAAATAACACCGCCCAAAAATGGCAATGGCAAAGACATACTATGATTTTTTTTTTTAATTTGTATTTGCAGCTGGAACAACTTCCAGTGAAGGATCATTTCCTGTTCACATTGGGCGATCCAGTGGGTGATTTTAAAACTCACTCCCATGAAGTATTATATAGCATAAGCCAAAGCTAAAAATAAAGGAACTATTAAATGCATTGGAATGGGCCCTACTTATAAGCTAATCTCATAGACTTTAACAGGCATATTTGTCTGTTATTTTCATTTGCTCTGCTTTATGTCCTTTCCATGTCTACGCTGCAATTGAAAGATGTGATTGCAACAAATAAACATCCTTAAACTAACTTTAGCCAAACTACTCAGGGCATTAACGTCAGTGAAACCACAATAGCTGGGGCTGCACATGTCTAGTCAGGACTCTGTGAACATGCTGGTGATGCTGTGATGCCATTACTATTGATTCCCGGGCTAGGGACAGACATTACACATAAACCAGTTTAAGTCATCAGAAACTGGTTTAAACCTGTAACAGACCAGACATTCAGTGCACATAAGCCAGTTTCAAAATGGCTGAAAATGGTTTGAAATAAACCTGATTGAATGCAGTAGCAGACTTAACTGATTTGGGTCAAACCAGTTTATGTAATGTCTGTCTGAGACTCCTTGCTGGTTTAAGATAAACCAGACACTCCCAGCATCCTGGAATGCTCTCTGGGCTGGGCAGGGCTGTCTGCTCCACAGCAGGGCTCACCTCTTCCCTCTACTCCCTGGCTGCATCTTCAGCAGAGTCATGTAGGCACAGCAGGGTTTGCTGGCTTCCTCATGCCCCCCTTCTCCCCCTCCCCCCCCACTGCTTAAGCAGGGATCTTTTCCTCCTCTCTCCCACAGCATGGACCATAGCCAGCATGTGGTATGCTAGCTAATGCTGAGACATGTCTGTTTAAGGCAGATAGGACAGTGTCTGCTTAGCGCTTTTTGGAGCTAATCAACAGATCAGCTGGTAATGTCCCTGCATTCCTTCATTTGGAAAAAAAACTGTTTAAGAAGAGCTTGAACTAATGAGCGAGGCTTTGTTTTCTGATGAGGTGCTAAATGCTGATAACAGAGCTGATAAATGCTCTGTTATCAAGAGCGTCCTACCATGCCCTCCTCAGTTCAGCACTGTGGAAGGGAAGGAAGGGCTGATCTAGTGCCTCACCCCAGCTTCTAGTCTGAGCCACTGCAGGCAGTACTGGCATTTCCTCAGTCCAGAGGGGATGTCTCTGCAGTTACAAACTCATTTAGCCTAGCCAGGTTAGACTAACCTGCCATGATTGAATCAATTCAGGCTCAGGCTTTTTGAATGTCTGTTCCTAGCCCCAAGCTAGATGGATTAAAGCTACATGTGGTGTGATCACTCATCTACTTACAAGTGTATTCAATCCTATACAGAGATTGTGGAAAAAATATGGTCAATTTTTTGGCCAGAAAGAGCTGGCTTCTGAACAGGTCTGGTAGAGTAGAGAAGGTACAAAGGAGAGAGAGAGAGTAATCAAAATATACAGAAAGGGAAAGCAAATTTGGAGATTTTTGGAAAACGGGTGCCCTCTTTTGTTGTCAGTTCTAGCCAATAGCCAGTTGAAACAAATCCTATTAGAAAACATGATTTTAAAACTCGGTACCAGCACAGATCTGCAATGTGGAGCAGGGAGAAGGGGTCACAGTCACTGGATATCACTGTTTACCTCTTTCTGATAAAGCTTCTGGCAGTGGCCTCCCTCAATCCTCATACATCAAGTTAGAAAATGCTGTGGTCTGTCTGATCTCTGCATCATGGAGCTAAGTTGGGTGTTGATAAAGTGATGTTCTATACATACAGCAGCAAATCCATTCCAGATCATTTTCAAGTTAACCCTGATATTTTCACACACTCCTCATGCAAAAAAGCAAACTCTTCAAAGTGCTAATATTAGAGCTGGCTAAAACATTTGTTATAGACAGTATTTATTGCAAACTCAACCTTAGTTTTAATGAGGGCATTTTTTTTTTGGATCGATCTCAATTTGTTTTGAAGATATTAGTTTTTATGTATTCACTAAGTAGTTTGTATGAATAATTTTCTGATTAAGACTCGTCTATAAACTGTTCTTAACCAGAGTGTCACAGCACCCTGGGATGCTTTGAGAGTCTTTAAAAGGTGCCACAAAGGTGCCATATAGGAATCCATAGTGTTGAAAACATTTTGATCTGTTGTGATCTTTGAGAGTTCTTTGCAACAGAAAAAATGCTCTACTATTTTTGCATAGTTAAAAAGTGAGTGAAGACTAAGAGCTGAGACTTTCCAAGAGGTGCCTTAAGTCTAATGAGGGATGCCTTGAATCTAGAAAAGTTGAAAACTACTGCTCTGCATGATTTGCTGCTCATTATTTGTGTGGCGTGGTTGGTCATCTAAACTAGATGGTACCATTTCTACTCCCAAGAAAAATGACGCACTAAAAACACTTTCTAAACTAACATGCTCACTCTTAAGAATTTTTAGATTAACTTGTACCTCCTGTGTACAGGATTCACTTCACCAGCTACTGAAATGCAGCTATGCCCTTCGGGGAACAACCTGCAGTTTATCAGCACATAGATACATCACACAATAAAAAAGGAAGTGAAGGAAAGTATCAGACTTGGGAATGGAAAAGGAATTTAGATAGCTTTTTTTAATTAATATGGGTGATTGATTAAGCAATTAAACTCCATATTTATGACCTACTGCAGATACATATTGATGCAAGTGGTCTCATTAACTTCAGTTATTTTACTTACGTGAGTAATGTCCACTAACATAAATTTGGATCTGTAGGGCTGGAAGTTTAAATAGTAAGGACAAGACTTTCAGACGTAACTACCAATTTTTGGTGCCTCACAGTTTTTAGCAATCTACTTAATACACCCTAAAGGTACCTGTTATTTAGAATATGTTAACCATCTAACTTTAGAAAATCCATCCCTTCCAGAATGTACTAAATCAGGAGTACATATGTCCAGACACCCAAAGTTGCTAGTCACTTCTGAAAATCTTGATCCATGTCTCCTTTTACTGTATACTCCTGGCTATCTCCCTCTCCTTTCTTCCTTAGCCAAATGCGGAAGGCAATCTCTACAAAATTCCCTTCACGCATTTTCAGCACTACTATAAACTAAAGAATTTTAAAAAATGGTTAAAAAATAAACTGTTTCTCATCACAGAGATACATCTCTTTTGCATAGGTGCAAAGCAGACCATGCCTGCACAGAACTTCCCTAGCACCCGTTAGAGGGTGCGGGAAATTCAAACCCTCATCAGTTGGGTCCAGATGCTGAAGTGGGCACATGTGTGCAGCACCGTGTGTGTGCCCTCAGCTCACCCCAGACACAGCACATTGGAGCAGCCAGCCTGAAGCCTCCAGCAGATGGGGAAGTGGCAAAAATGGCAAAAAGCGAGGTAGGAGGATCGGGGTGGGGGATGCTGAGGAGGTGGTAATTGCAGGTGTGCAGGAGGAGGCAGGGGAGAGGGGTGTGTGCATGGGAGCAAATGGGTGGGTGAGTGAGGGACAGGGGCGAGACAGCAGAGCCAGCTGCAGGGGATTGGGAAAGGATTTTCCACCCTCCCGTCCCCATATAACTCAGCCGGGAAGGAGCCACATGACCAGACCATGCAAACAGGGAACACTCTTCTTGTGAACGCCAGAGTTTGCGCAAGAGTTCATGCAGGAAGGCGCACAGAAGGGGTCTGTAACTCTAGGCATCGGCGGCCTTGGACTCCGGGTGAATGGTAAGTGGATGAGTTTTACAACTCCAGGCAGAGGCTAGTTGGCTGGGGGGGGATCAGGGCTGCAGAAGAGGAGATTGATGGGTACTTTCATGCTCTGGAAGCCCAAACAGCTGATGGGACGACAATGTAGGAAGGAATTGATGCAGACATATGGAAGATGGCTACCTCCAGAGCCAAACATTGCACTCCTGAGGCAACTTCCCCAGTAGAGCTGGTGAACAGATATGAGGTTTTGGTATCACTGGAGGAGAGAGCAATAGAGGAACCTCCACAACCACCACCAGGTAGTTTAAGAGTCAACCAGATAGCCAGAAGAAGAGAGATGCCATGTCATCATGGTGGGTGACTCCCTCCTGAGGGGAATAGAGGGAGTCATCTGTCTCCCAGACCCCATGGTAGGGGAGGTATGCTACCTGCCCAGAGCCTGGATCCAGGACATCACTGCGAGGATTCCTGACCTCATTCAGCCCTTCAACTACTATCCCATTGTCCCCATCCATGTGGGAACAAATGATATGGCCAGGAATAGTCCAGGCCAGATCATGAGTGACTACAAGGCTCTGGGGGCCAGGCTTAGAAGCTCGGGGGCACAGGTGGTCTTCTCGTTGATCCTCCCAGTCAGTGGTCACAGTCCACATTGAGACAGCTGTATTATGAAAGTCAACTTGCAGCTCCGGAGTTGGTGTCATTATGCAGGTTTTGGCTTCTTCGACCATGGTCCGCACTTCCAGGAAAGAGGCATGCTGGAACGAGATGTTCTCCATCTCTCTTTGCAAGGTAAGAGTCCGTTCTCTTACAGGTTGGCCTCCTACACAGGGCTTTAAACTAGGTTCACTGGGAGACAGGGATGCAGAAGATAGAGAGAAACTAGGAACAACAGACCAGGATCTCTGTATTGATTCTTTGCTCTCCTTAGCCTGGTTTTGTAGGTGCTAATTGATGCTTGTTAAGTTGTTATGTAGCTAGGTCCTGTGTAGGATCTCTTTAGCCTCTGTAAGAGAAGGCTGAGAGGGGATTTGGTGGCTGTCTACAAATTTGTTGGGGGTGGGGGGCGGGGAAGCATGCTCTGTTTACCTTGGAATAACTAGAAACAACGGCCACAAACTGACAGAGAGCAGATTTAGACTGGGCATTAGGAAGAACTTCCTTATGATAAAGGTTACCAGAGTCTGGAATGGGCTTCCAAGGGAGGTGGTACTCTCCCCTACCTTGGGGGTCTTTAAGAGGAGACTGGAAACACACCTGGCTAGGGTCAACTGTCCCCAGTGCTCTTTCCTGCCCAGAGCAGGGGGTCAGATTTGATGATCTGCTGAGGTCCCTTCTGACCCTGAAAGTCTATGAAATCACACAGTAGGATAACTAATACAAGCTCATAAGAAAGGGTAAGCTTTAATCTAGAAGGGAAGGATTTGACATATAAGCAGTTCATGAGTATGTTAAAGTCCTAAATTAGACTATCTTTGACATACCTTATACTGAAGGCTCCTGGCAAATGTTGGCTCCAGTAGAGTGCTCATCGCTGTTGGTACCTCAATTCTGCTAGGTTTTAAACTTTCTTATTAGTGCGGACTTGTTCAGTCTACTTTGTTATGAAGAAGGTGAAGTTTACTTTGATTAATTTACTGGTGTTTGATTTTGTCCCTGGGAAAAGTCTAGTGTTAGCTTTATTATGTTTAATCCACTGGGACCCTAACTTATGCCCTTTTTGAATTTACTCAGGGTTCCCTGCTGGCCTTATCCATCATTATTTCACCACTTGCCCTCAGAAGGGGGAAAAAAAATCAAAGCAGTTTGAAGGTGAGGTCCCAAAGGCAAGGAAGGAGCCTTTCAGTCAAGCACAGTTTTTCTAAGATATATTTTATAGAGAACCATGCAGTGGCTAAGCAGGCCACATGTGTGTGCCTGATGAGCACATAACCCCTTCCATTTGCAAATTGGCTAAATACTTCAAGTCAAATTGGCTGATGCATGTACACACACAGTAGATGATCCCTTTGTGTGTAAATCTCACTGCCTGCATGGGTTTGCAGCAGGGTTACATGGCCCTGTTGCACAGGATCTATTGAAATGTCAAATCTCTCCATCCAAATTCAGTGATTCCACAAAGCTCAGTCAAGTGGACAGAAAATCTCAGGTACTCCAAAGGTAGAAATAATTGGAAGAAACATTCTCGTATGCAATCCAGAGAGTCCAGCTTTTTCTTAATGATATTGTAAGAAGAAAATATTTCAAAGTGAAGGTCACTCAACACAAGTAAATCAAGATGTCTTATAGCCTTTTAAAAGGGTGTTGCAGTGAACAACTGTATTAGCCTTGTATCTTTGTTCTCTGGGAATTTACTGCACAGTCAAATAAAGTTTGATGTTTTCCAAGCAGGTCCCTTGAATGCGTGTCACAGGGCATAAACCAACAGAATTTGGCAGCAATTATCATTCTGGGAATCTCCAGTTACAGTCATGCACAGCCCAAGGAAAGCCAATTCTGGAAAAGCAAGGCTTATCATGAGTTAGGATAGAGCTGAACTGGTAGAACAATGAGAGAGAAACTTCTAGAATGTTCCCAAGAAGATCACAGGGAGTGGATTTTAAGGTGTTAAGTTATAATTCTTATAGATCTGACCACAGCTTTTGTCATTAAAATTTGACAAATAATTGCAGATCAACCAGTCCAAAACTTGTCAATATTTCATAAAAAATACAATGTTATTTGACTGCATTTCATAAATTTGTGTCAGAGTCCTGCAACAGGACTAACTAAAGAGACTGACAAACTTTTTAAAGATTGATTCATGTTGTGCGATCTGCAAGCATAAAAAGGGGTCTGAATGTTGGCAAAAGAAGTATTTACTTTATTAGCAGACCTGCTTAGAAAACCATGCTAAACAAATACTCTAGAATATAATCTATGTTTGGACTTAAGGTTGTAGGTTGAGCTTTCAAGCAGCATATGCATCTTTTGCTGTACCTTCTCATGAAAGAGAGGTGGATGAAGGAATTAAATCCAATGGTGCCCCCAAGTAATGTGGGTATATTAAGTAAATAACCGATGACTGATTATTCACGCAATTCTTTTATTTGCTATGCTATGTCTTTACACATTTACCTTGTGTATCAACCTTTTCCTTCTGGAAATAAAGATAAATCCTTGGAAAGTGGTACAAGAAGAGTTAAACTAGTTACAGTCTACAGTCTTTGCTTTTCCTGATCACGTAGCCAGTGACCAAAAATAGACCTAGAGTGTTAGCATCACTCGTGTCTTGTTGTTAATTGTCCTGTTTTAGATGCAGATGTTTTTCACTTCCAGACACTTTTTTTTTTTGAGGAGTACAAAATATGCTGCTTTGGCATTTCTGAACCCAGTAAAACTTTGATTTGCTATGCTGAGATAAACATCAAATCCCAGTAAGCAGTAGCCCTTTTGTTTTTCATGAGTTATAAAGTAACAAGATCTCTTTTAAACAGGCACTCGTATGAAATCAGGGATTTTTCTTTGTTTCCACAAGAGAAGATTTCTATTTTCTTTTTGCCTATACTAGGTGAAAAATAGAAATTAACATTGAAATTGACAACCGCGTTTGATAGCCGTTTGCTTAACAAAAAGCCATCCTGTACTAATTTGCTGGGATTTCTGGTAGGCTTAATGAAGTTGGGAATTATCTTTAAAAAAAAAAAAAGGTTTATTAGAATAACCATGAGTATACTTGAGAGATCCATCCACAAGATACTAAATTCTAGCATGTGAGCAAACCAGGTTTTGTTCAGCTGAGCCTTCAAAACATTCAGATACTTCTTTAAACTACCCAGAACTCCCAGAATTATGGAGTTGTGATGCCACTGTTGAAAGAAGTGATTGTTTAGGGAAAACTCAACATTTAATCAGGTAGGAAATAAGAAAAGGAACACTTATTAGGGTGTTTCAGTATATTATATAAAAAGCCACAAAAATGTGTGCCAAGATGTTGTTACTGAGTCAGTTTCCATATCCATAGTGCCTACATAGTTTGCCGACATCAGTAAGATTGTATTGCTATAAAGCTGGAGTAGTGGAGGAGAGAACTGTGTTCAACTCATCTTATAAATTGACACTTATGTTGACAGATCATGTCTGGCAATGACACAGTCAGTAAATCTTTCAAAGTGAATTTAAATCAGCCTCTAAAGTTTGAATGTACAATCACATTTGTAAATATTAAGATTTGCATGTGCAAATAAGATTTGCACATGTAAACTCAGTTGCTTAGAAACTGTGGGCACAAATCAGACAAACTTCCATTTACAAATGATTTTGAATCCATTCCTGAAGACTAGGACAGGCAGAAATCTCAGCAAAGTCATTTGGGGCCATAGGGTGCCTGTACACACCACAGAGTTTAATCCTCATTAAATTAAATAGGTTTATAGAATTTAAACCAGTGTATTTTGGAGCCTCGCATCAGTGTTTGCACACACTTGGTTTTTGAATGAATTAAGCCCAGTCTCTGGCCAGCACTGTAGGAGAGTGGGACAGTCCAGCATTGCCCCCCCCGGCCCAGAGCCCCCCCCACCCTGTGCACTGCCATGCAGCTGTGGGAGCATGGAGCTGGCAAACAGCACAAGAAAAAAAAGTGGAAGCAATTCGAAGCGGTGTACTACAAAAAAGTTGCAGTGCCATCTGGTGAACAAAGAGACTCATTACACATCTTTGAGTGTTTGCATGCAACAAATCCATGGACATGATGCTTTATATTTGTGGCAAGCCAAACTAAACTACATCTGAGGAGTGTTACTTTAATGAGCCAGGAAGACTTTTAAAGCATCTGGAAAACCTGCTCATGCCAACAGTCACATCGCTACAGCATAAAAAAGGGAAAAAATTGTGGTATGTACAAAGGCCCATGCTTTCTATCTATAGATTAGTGTATACCAATTTAGAGGCCATTTTTATTTTAAAGCAGAGCTTACTTATTGAAGCAAGAATGGGAGAGAGCATCAAAATTCAATTACAATGCAGCATAACATGTTTAGATCAATCAAATTAGTTATTGTAGATGAAGAATGGAGAAGAGATCTAACATAAATAACAAAACATACCTTGAAAAATAATAAGGGATGTAAATTTTAAAATTCAAAAGGAAATAATTTATATTAGATATATTTACATTAGATAGTACCAAAGCCCCATGAATAAAAATAAATTTATGGGTTTTTATGTAAAATATAAATGTGTATATATGGGTTTTGGTATCAATATTCACAGAATGAGGGAATTCAACTGTATAGTTTAGAGCCTCAGTTACTGGCCTGAGAAACTTGTGGTTCAACCAGAGACCTCATGTACAACCAGAGACTTAATTAAACACCTGAGTAACCATTTGCAGACACAAAATACCAGACTTCCTTTCACAGCCACAGGAATTAGACACAAAAAAGCATGCACAAAAACTCACACACAAAACCACATGCTGAACTTGGGCCACATTCTTAAAAATGCCAGCAAGGATCTCATTTGCAGAAACAAGCCAAATATCAAGCTTATATCTTTGGGGGGGAGAAAAACATCAGACTAGAAGGCCACCAGAAATACCTGAAAAAATGACATCCTTTGTTGTACATTTCTCCTACATGTTAAATGAAATGCCATAAAGTGGATCTGTTCAAGTATTCAGGACACAGCTGTGAAGAGTAAGAGCCCATGATTAATTCTGTCATTATTCTTCATAAACTATTTGCCATATCTTGTTAGAAGAAAACACCACAGGAACTACAAACAGTTTCGCCATTTCCAATTGGCTGTCAACAACATGAGAAAAGTCAAGTTGCCTTTTACCAGCCAAGTGAATATTGTATGGGAATACATAATCTCAACATTTAAGCATTGTTTAGAACTGTCATTTCCCATGCAAGATTCTTAATTTTCAAAAATTGTCTCAGAATTTGTCAGTAAGTCTTTCCAGAGCTCTTTAATAAAATCCTGGCAACTTTTAGAACTAATGCAACCAGAACAAAGGCCTGAGTTTTCAAATTTGACTTTTGCTTTAGTGAATGGCCTTGACTTTTTGAACCTTCAAGACTCAGCCAAATATCCAAAGGTTGAATTTCTGGAACTTTCAAGGATTTTGATATTCAGGGGTTACTCAGCACTTTATGAAAGTTAGGGTCCATTAAGTTGTCATAAATTTGGAACCTTTAAAACAAAATTAAAAAACAAAACAAAAAAACAAAAATCCCAAACCCTAGGACATCCAAAGTCCCTACTGAAAATTTAGGGCAAATGTTTAAGTTCACCAAAATGGTGAATCTCAAACCTTTTTTTTCTAAACCAAATTATGGAAAATTATGATCATTCAGTCTTATAAGGCAAGGATTCATTTTTTTAAAGGGTCACCTCTTTCAAGATTAAACAATGTTGCCAGGTTCTCAATTAATTTGCAAGTTCAGAACAACTGACAGATTTTAAAACCATTTGACTTAGACTCTCTCTTATAGTGCAGGCAAAAAGAGAGAAGGTTGAAGGGATGTGATGTGACATAGTCACTAATACACAAGTGCAGAAAAAAAATTACCTTCAAGTATTACCCTAACATTCTAGATAGGTCCAAAGTAAAGAAGTAGTCATAAATATTAGGGCTGTGTAAAGCTTCATTCCCCGATTCAATTTGGTGGAGTTTCAGCCCAATTCGGTGGCCAAATCTCTGAATCTGAATTGAATTGGAGGACCCTTTAATCTTTCTGAATCAATTTGAAGAGATTCATAAATTCAGACAGACACAGCTTTAAATGTTTTTTCTACTTACCTCTAGGTAGCAGGTGGGTCATGAATGCTGCAATGCTGGGGCAGATGGAGCGTCCCGCAGAAGCCCAGGGGGGTTCCCAGAGTGGTCGGCAGCAAACCCAGAAGTGGACCAGAAGTACTTCTGGTCTACTTCTGGGTCCTCTAGGGAGGGTGCAGGCCCCACCCCTGCATGCCCCGATTCATAGACTGGTGCCTCCTGGATCTGGAGGGGGCACCCGGGGTCCCCCCACAGCTGATCACCGAGCCAGGAGGGCACGGGGTGGGGGGAGCCTGCATGCTCTCTGGCGGACCTGGAAGTGGACCGGAGGTATTTCCGGTCCACTTCCAGGTTTGCCGCTGAGCACATGAAGGGTCCCCCCCACACTCCTGTGGGATGCCCCATTCACCCCAGCATTGCAGCATTCACGAGCCGCACTGGTAACTCGACGTATGTAGAAATAACATTTAAAGCTGTGTCTGTGTCCAACTTGCTGATTCTATGAATCAGCATCAAATCTTCAGATTCAGATTTGGCTGAATTGAATTGGAGACAGTGATCCAAATCAATGAATCCAATCACTGTCCCCGATTCAGGCCGAATCTGAATTGAATAGGGCCCGCCTGCTTTGCACACCCCTAATAAATATCTTCCTAGTTTTTAGACGCTGTTTGTTCATATCACAACAAACCCATGAGTACAAGCATAGCAGTCATTTAAGTACCATCACAATGCTGGAGTTAAGACAAAGCCTGAAAGGAGAATGAACCCAGGCCTTATTTGTATTTCTCTGCAGCAGACAAACAAAAAGTCCATACAACCAGCCAAGAAATATTTTCCCTTTGAAAAATGTATATAAAAATAAAAAAAACATTTTTTGTCAGTATTTGGGGGGCAAGTGGGTGAAGGAGTGGTGGTCCAAAATTGAACGTAGAAGACACAGACATTTTTCAGCAAAATCCAAATATGTTTCAGTCTGTTATTTTCAATAAAATAATGTAAAACAAAATTTTTAAAGGGTCACTTTCCCATAAAAGTATTCCAAAATTTACATTAAATTTTCAGCCAGTTCTAGGAATCCATCAACTTTGCTGTTAAGACACTATTGTAGTTTTTTCTTCTAATAGAGGAATATGTTGCTCCTAATATGTTGCTCCCAATAAAGATACTTATTTGAGGTCAGCTTTTTGAAAAAGCATCTATCTGAAGCCAGAATAAAATTTAAGGCACAGATCATTGCAGGCACAAATAAGGGAATACTGATGCTTTTCCTTTTCATTTAAGGCCATGATGGACACAATTAAAATGAGTGACAGATATTGCCAGTTCTAGTAATATTCCTTTTACTTAAAATGGGGAATACTGTAACAACTGGTAAAACCTCTAGAACTGAATTTTGCTTTTTAAATGCCCTTTCTGCACAGAATCCTGCTCCAAATCCTATTGAAGTTAATAGGCTATCTGCCATTCATACCAATTGGTCTTGGATTGGGTCCCTAATTATAACATTGAAAGGTCAAGTTGAACCCTCTTTGGAAATCTGGCCTGTGATGACATATAACAAAACTCTGGTAAATTTTCACTGTATTCATTTATATGAATATCTCCATCTCCCATCCTTCTTCTGTGTCTTTTAGACATGGTAAAATTTTCAAGAGTCCCTAAATGTCTCAGGAATCCAAGACTCATGTGGGGACCAAGATTTCAAAGTTACCTAAATACAAAAATGAATATAGATACCTATAGGGATTTTCAAAAGCATCTTACTAGGAGGATGTACCTAGCAGTCATTGATCTCAATGGAATGTACATACCTGATGTGCCTGGAGTCACTGTTCAAAATCAGACTTTGATCTCTTGGAATTATTACTCTACAGACCCTGTAAGTCAGAGGCTGCCTCTTATTGAATTTTGTCCAGAAGCTAGTGCAACACTGAATATAGCCTTTGGGTGCTACCATTATAAAGATACCAATATTATTATAGGGACTTCCAGATGTACATCACTCCCTGGTCATCAGCTGAATAATCTTATTTCTAACACTGAAGGGGCCGGTGGCAGGCGGGGGAGGGAGGGGGTCATAATGCAGGAAATGGAATCTGTAACAACAGCCAGGCACCATGGCTACCTAAGCTGGGAAAGTAGGGAAGACAAGTAGCTATTAAATTGATTTAACAACTCTTGATATGTAGCGATGGGTCACAGAGACTGGAATTGGATCCGATTTTTCTCTTTTGAAGTTTAAGACTTGGTTTGGTCTGATCTTTACGAAGTTTTGGGGGTGGAGAGAATATTCACTAAATTGCTCTAAGTCTTGCCTTACTATGGATGGGAGTACATACATCTCTCTCTTTTTCCCTCTCATCCTCATGCCCAAACACTGAATTGCTTATAATAGCACCTATTAACTCAAATGGAAATAAATTTAAATCAGTTTATAAACTTACACTGTGTTGAAGTGGAGGAGAAAGTATGAGTTCATACACATGTCTGCTTAAACCTCAGCTGTTAGGCAGGCACGCACTTTTCAATTAGCAGTGTTCTGGTGAGGCAGACTCTCTCGGGTGTTTTAAAGTGACACACTCTTTGTAACAAAGAAAACAGAAAACTAGTGAAAACAAATTTATCAGACCCTAACCAAAATTCCTCTCTGTTTAGAGAACATTTTTGTTTTTAACTGAGACATGAGCTGTTGTTGTTAATCTTCCTGAATAATTAAATCCTAGTCTTCTATAGGGCAGACTCCATAACCCCAAAACTGAACATACCCAAAGTTTCAGTAGGTGGTTGGGACCCGAGGCATTTGTTCAGCCCAACAGAGAAATCATTACCAGGTGTGAAGTTTAAATCCTGACCTGGGTCTGAAATGATTTTTTTTTTTAAAGTCCAGGTGTGTTTTGACTCATGCACATCCCTTGTTAATTCATAACTGTCATAAACCTACTTTCACTTTCACAACAGATTCAGTACGTTTAAGCATAGGCAATCACTTCAGCAGCAGCTGCTTTAAGTTACCATTATTTTTATGTATGCAATGCACATGACCTGACATTCATATTAACAGATTATACATTGAGAAGCAAGGCCATTATACCCCAAGTCAAATCCAAAATTTACGCGTGCTTGTTTACCTTTGCACCAAGCAAAAGATAAAAGGTCTGATGCAAAGTTACTTATCAGTAAGAGAATGGCAGCCATCTGCTGGCAGGTAAGAGACTAGAAGAGTTTGCTCTAAGGGCTTCTCCAAAACTCCTGAAGTGCAGCATAACAAATTTTTAGCACGTGTATGGAGGGCCTCTGCGCACAAGGCATCTCAACGCCACTGCCCAGAAAGTAACCCCTCTCATTTTTACACCAGATGAAAGCACAGGAACAGCCAGTGGGGATAATTATTATTAGGAAACTACACACTTAAAAACTGAGGAATATATAATATTTAACAGTCCTGGAGAGCAAGCTTTTATGTTGGACAATATTTTCCGGAATTTTGAATCTTATCTAAAGAAAGAAAGATTGCCATTTCTTTAATCTACAGACGAAAAGGAGCCAGTTTTACATCTGAAAATCAGCTGGGTATTGATCCTACTCCTGTTAATATTCATGAAGCTATATCGCAAGACTGGAGATTTTAACACAGTGCCCCCAGACTCTAAATCAATTCCCATTGATTTCAATTGGTTTCTCCCATCCAAGCATCGACCTTGCCCCCTCCCTTGGAAACATGCTCTCAAGGTCCTTTGAAACACACTTGCTGTATAATGAACTGTGAAGGATTGCATGTTTTTGTGGTATGTTCTTTTCCACCAGTTGAGCTTTAGAGAGGATGGATGCTATTCTGTGATGTGATGGGAATCTGTGAAAATTGAAGCCTACACCCTGTAGGTCCTCCCTTAGATATCAGAAGACCAAATAAGCTTTCTCCATTCAGAAGTCCTTTGAAAAAAAAAATCAAGATTAACATGATCAGTCCAGAAAATGGTAACCTTTTGAAAACAGGAAAAGTAAGTGTGCCCTCATGAAATGTTCCCATTTTGTCTTTGGTCAAAATCTGGTGATTATGGCAAAACACATACTAAGAATTCTGAACACTCCACATTTCTGAAAGGCAGGTCCTGGAGAGCTCAGGCTGAAAGACCCAGTCTTGGAAATGATGAACCTTGATCCTGCATTCTACTGAACAACCCAAGCTCCAGCCTTTGAGTCCTCTCCCAAAAGCTCAATGGAGTTGAAGGCGCTCAACCCACCATCAGGGCTAGGGACAGAAGTGACACATAAACCGGTTTAAGTGATCAGAAACTTGTTTAAACTTGGTGCACAACAGAAGTTCAGTGCACCTAAACCAATTTCAAAATAGCTGAAACTGGTTTAAGATAAACCTGGTTGAGTGTAGTATCAGACTTAATGGATTTAGGTCAAGCCAGTTTATGAAATTTCTGTCCCAGACCCCTTCCTTGTTCAAGTTAAATCAGAGTCCCCCAGCATGTTTTTCAGACCTGGGCTGGACTGTGCTGTCTGCTTCAGGGAGAAGGCTGGCCCCACTCCTCTGCTCCGTAGCTGGAGCAGTGAGGGCTGGCTCACTGGCCCCCTACAGGCAAACCCTCGCTGGTGTCTGAGGCCAGGAAGGGGGGCTAAACTCCCCCACCCCACAAGTACAGAGCTGCCCTGCCCTGCTGACTTACTTACTCCTGGCTGTGACTATGGACTACAAATCCCAGAGGCACCTGGAAGCAGAAAGAGGAAGTGATGAGCAACTGTGCAAAGTCCTGCTGCTGTGATTGTGGACTGCAAATCCCAGAGACCTCAAGGGCAGCACAAAGAGGAAGCAACCACACAGGCAATACTGGCTATATGCCAGAGCCATGCTGTAGCGCCCCCGCCAGCGCCCCCCTTGCCCCGGCTTCTCATGTGAGCCATTGCAGGCATGTTGCTGCATTTCCTAAATCACAAGCAACTGCCTGTTCATTTTCTTCTTGGTTCAATCATAATTCCATAGATTTCTAGAGTTGGAAGGGACCTGGTAGATCATTGTGTCCAACCACCTGCCTCAGGCAGGAAAGAGCACTGGGGTTAAGTAACCCCAGCCAGATGCCTGTCTAATCTCTTCTTGAACACCTCCAAGGTAGGGGAAAGCATCACCTCCCTTGGAAGCCCATTCCATATGTTGACAACTCTTACCGTAAATAATTTCTTCCTTATATCCAATCTAAATCTATTTTCCTTCAGTTTGTGGCCACTATTTCTGGTAACCCCAAGGGGAGCCCTGGTAAATTGAGTGTCCCCTATTCCCTGCTGACCCCCCACCCCCCCGCCCCCCCGGATGAGTTTGTAGGCATTCAGATTCACCTATGTCCCCAGTCTGTCCAAATCTGCCTGAATTCTCTCCCTGCCCTCCAGTGTGTTTACTTTACCCCATATTTTAGTGTCATCTGCGAATTTGGACCAAGTGCTTTCAACACCTTCATCCAAATTGCTGATGAAGATATTAAACAGTACTGGTCCAAATACAGAGCCTTGGGGGACACCACTGCTCACATCCCTCCAGGGAGAACCGACTCAACCACCACTATTCTGGGTGCATCCCATAAGCCAGTTTTTTACCCACCTTACTGTGAAAAAATCCACATCACAGTTACTCAGTTTGCTTGTAAAAATTGGGTGCAACACTGTCTCCAAAGCCTTTTTAAAATCCAGGTAAATAATATCCAATTCCACTCCTGCATCTAAGCACTGGACTAACCTGCAAAGACTGAATCAATTCAGCTTTGGGCTTTTTGACTATCTGTACTTAAGAGGATAAACGACCAATTTAGATGCCTAGATTAGTTGCTAAAGATTTGAGCATTCAAGTTTGCACTTCAGCATCTCAAACTAAGACTTGAAGCTATGTACCTATCTGTTCATAGAAATACAAGATACAGGAAAGGCAGGTTTAAAAATCAGAGCTTATCCTACTGTATTTGAATAATAATGTTACATTTATAAGTATTAGTTGCCTACTGTAAAACTAGTATAACAACAACAACAATGGTGACAGCTTAGTCAGTTAACATTAGTACTGTCTTCTGAATTACTCAGAGGAAAGATGCTCTGTAAACACACAGATAAGTATTGTGTTAATGGGAGGGAGAGGTTAATTTATAATGAGGGTAATTTTGTATCGTCATGCAATGTTCATGGAATTCTTTGTATTCTGCCCTCTCATTTTGGTTAAATATTTGTGTGACCGTTTTCAAATATATTCTGCTATCTTCCTTCTCCGACAGTCCTAGTTACAGATTAATTAGAAGTGACTGTATGTACAGTAGTTTTTTGCACAGACGGTACTTGAAAATGATGCATTTTTCTGGGTACTAAAAAGAATTGTTCATCAGAACCCATCACAACTAGATGGGCATTTTAGTTTTTAACATGTGGCCAAATGCTTTTGCTATGTTTAGCAGACATGAAGCACAATACGTAGGCAATTGTTTTCTAATTACCTGCAATGGCCATTTCCAGATAAAAGGCAGAACTTTACTGTCAGCCTTGAGGGGTGCTAAGTGAAAACTAGCATATACTGGGAATTAGGTCTTATGTTTTTCCAAACATTAAAAAGTTTCAGAGAAAGCCTCCCACCATAGGCAATAGCTACTGAGCATCACCGACTTGCAAAGAAGTTCTAAGTACTTGCTACCTTGCTTCCCACTTTGTTGAGAAATATAAACATATATCCACATACAATGAACAAGAATATCTTTCTGAATTAACTACCTCCTTCATTATATAAGATTTCAGCTTTCCAAGGCACAATGCAAGACATTAAGTAAGGAAAGAAGGAACAGCTACAATTAGCTCATTGATGAAAGTATATTATCAGCCTCCCTCTCTCTCCAGTGTACTTTTCCTTTCCATTACAGGTAAAATCTATCCATGACTCCCAAGAATAGGCATCTTAAATTGAGGCCAGCTGCACAATCCTGACCTTCCATAACACTTATGCTGAAGCAATGAAACTGCTGACCACAAGGGCATGAGTCTTGTAAGGGGATAACTTACAAGCCACTATGCAGAGACATGAATGAAAGTGTGACCTGTTTTTTGAAACTGGCTAGTGCTTTGGCATTTGGGCTGGTTTCAAATTTGGAGGAAGGGGCTGGATCACTTTCTGCTTCACAGAAATCAGGTTTTCAATCCCCAACTTTGTGTTTCAGAGGCCAAACAAAAACCCCAAACTCCCATCCATGCCAAAAACACTTCAACATCTTCATGAGAGTAGTATGAACTCTATAGATCAAATCTGCTACAGGTATAACCTGATAATTATGCATAGCCTTTTCACAGCTTCCTGCAATCCCACTTGTACTTCTCTATTGTGCTGCATTTCACTTTCCTCTAGTCAAGTGCACACTTTCGTGCACCTCCTGGCTGCCGTTTTCCCTTTCTGCAAGCTCCTTCCTGTCTCCAAGCAGCCTTCTCCTATCTCCCTCTCAATCAGAGAAGGCCGGACATTGCTCTGCTGAATGGGAGGAAGACTCTAATTAACTGGATCCTTTGTTGTTTACACAAACACTTAATACATAGGCAGCCAAAAGGTCAGTTTCAAATATCTAGTATGAATTTAATTAAAGCAAGGGGGTCATCATAGGATGCCACATAACTGATAAATCTCTAGTCTCAAAAAATATTCTGCCCTCCCAAAAAAGAATATTTAGTGGGGGGGGGGGGTTAATTACTGTAGCTCAATCTTTATAACTGCATCCCACCTTCCAAAACAAAGTTTTAAAGTCTGAGCTTTAACATAATGGCTTTATAAGCAGCACCACACAATAGGAGGTAGATATTTCATAAACAGATCTGAGTTGAGTCTGAGGGGAAAAGATCTGAATGTTTTAGAGAAATGATTTTAGCAATATGCGGTGAGTCAAGGGGTACATCTACATAAGATGTTTACTACAGAGTAGACTAATTATCTCTCCAGTAAAAGCCACACATCTATACAATGTGCCCTATTAGGCTAGAGTAAACCAATTAACTCTGAAACAGGAAAGTACTTGTAAATACAAATACTATCTTACTGCGGAGTTATTTACTCTGCAGCAGTGAATGTGTAGATGCTAGCCCTGGTGGCTGGAGCATGAGGGTGCTTCAGTGCAGAGACTAGCTGCTAGCTAGCCCTGCACTAGAGCACCCTCGTACACCAGCCAGCCCCTCCATAAGCATGTTGAATCAAGAAAGCAGCCCCGGGCTGGCAGGCTGACCCCCAGAGCCCCCTGCTAGCTGGGGCTGCTGAAACCTGGCTCAACATGCTGCAGTCCCAGGTAGCAATGGACACATCAAACAGTGTGCCCAGGAGCACTAAACTCCAGAATTTATTGCTTCATATGAATTGCATATCTAGGTGCACCCAAGGAACAGAAAAATAACATGTGACCTCTCCTTTGGTTTGTTTTTTTAAAGAAAACACATTTTAAAGACTGAAATTTCAAAAATTCTTTGCACAAAAAACCCCTATATAAACCACAGAAATCTTTTGATGAATAATTCTAAATAAGCCAATACATTGTGGTTACTAGTAAACCTAAAGATTTAGTCATAGATAGCTAATGGGATAAATACTGTTTGTCATTCTCTGAACTACAATCACCCCTGGTTCAGGCCCTGATTCAGAAGAGCATTCCTCTTCATAACACAGAAGCACATTAAAAGGGTGTAAGATATAAGCCCTATTAAAGGCTATAATATATAGGCAAATGTTTAAGGTGTTTCCCGAGTCAGATGTTCATCTAACAACTGCTGACAACTATGATCTGACACAAGAACATTTTATTATAGTGATTATAGGTCTGATGCCTTGCCTGTAAGATAATTCAGGACGTACAGACATGTGCAGAAGCACCCTGCT
>NW_005842668.1:795816-813088 GCF_000455745.1 Alligator sinensis | reverse complement strand
TGCTGAACTGGGTGCTTATAATTATAGAGATAAATGCAAAAAAAAATGTTCCGTGCGTGTTAATTCAAAATGAATAAAGGAACTTATTGCAACATATTCACACCCCTCTTTTACTTGCAGTTTCCATTAAGAATTAACTAATCAAATTTTACCCATGGGATTGCTAATAAAAACAAACAAACAAACAAAACCACACCTGAAGTTTGCACAATCAAACATAAATTTTAATGCAAATGGTGAAAAAAAAAATCCTAAAATCCATCAAATTTAATTCCAGGTGAGGAAGAGCAACATTTTCAAGCATATGAACAAAATCCTGTCTAGCTAGCACTTAATGTGGACCAATTAGAGCTCATAGATTCATGCACTCATAGATGTTAGGGTCGGAAGGGACCTCAATAGATCATCGAGTCCGACTCCCTGCATAGGCAGGAAACAGTGCTGGGTCTAGATGACCCCAGCTAGATGCTTATCTAACCTCCTCTTGAAGACCCCCAGGGTAGGGGAGAGCACCACCTCCCTTGGGAGCCCGTTCCAGACCTTGGCCACTCGAACTGTGAAGAAGTTCTTCCTAATGTCCAATCTAAATCTGCTCTCTGCTAGCTTGTGGTCATTATTTCGTGTAACCCCTGGGCGTGCCTTGGTGAATAAAACCTCACCAATTCCCTTCTGTGCCCCCATGATGAACTTATAGGCAGCCACAAGGTCGCCTCTCAACCTTCTCTTGCGGAGGCTGAATAGATCCAGTTTCTCTAGTCTCTCCTCATAGGGCTTGGTCTGCAAGCCCTTAACCATACGAGTGGCCCTTCTCTGGACTCTCTCCAGGTTATCCGCATCCCTCTTGAAGTGGGGCGCCCAGAATTGCACGCAGTACTCCAACTGCGGTCTGACCAGCGCCCGATAGAGGGGAAGTATCACCTCCTTGGTGATACTTCTCAGGGAGAAGTCTTAAGATTGGGGTAAGGTTTAGTAAAGGGCCCTCATTTGTGTCTAACCCTGAATCATGATCTTTGGTTCAGACTCAATGAAATCAGTAAATGGTGAGCTTTAGTCTTGAAGTTTTGCCACAAAACTGCATAATGTTGACTTAGAGAATTCTTGCAAAATCAGGTGTTCACTGAACCCATTTGAGGCTGATCTCTTAGACAAATGCCTATTTTTGCCAAGTCCTGGGCAAGTCGAAAGAAGAACCATGTCCAATAACCTTTATTACCACCCTCTATAGGTAATTTTGAATGAGCAAAGAGTTCAGGATGAGGAAGTAAGTATAGAGGCTTCCAGTTTTTGTTTTTGTTTTTTTTTTTGGGGGGGGGGGCGGTTCCTTGCGTGAAGCAGAACAAAGCAAGGACTCCAATGGGATTTGAATAAAACAACAAGAGTTTCTCCATGTTTCACTATTTATTTTAAGTGGGCAGTGCTAGGGGAAGGAGCCTGCCCCAGCTAGTTGTTCCTAGTCTCTGTCTCTCTGATGTTGTGTTATGACAGATTTTAAATTTTGATAATCCCTTTTTAGCCATTTCAAGTGAAGGCCATGAAATGTCAGAGCTTCAACAAAACTGGGTCCTGTCGGTCCATGTTCATACAAATAGCCCAAACCAAGATGATTTATTTACAACAGTTAATACAATTGGTAGTAACGACTTTATAGGCAACCTCTAAGTGCAGGCAAGATGAAAAATTTACTAAATTGGAGTATAAAAATTCATAAGAAAATGTACAGAATCAATATTTCATGGGCCTTGCTTTACCTTGCCTTACACAAATCTACTCCAGAGTCCACATTAAAATTTAAACCAGCTTCTTGCGACAAGTTCAAATGCTGGGGCCGTTCCATATTAGTTTAACTTTGGAGGATATTTTTTGTTATGTTTGTTTGTTTCATAAATTGGAAGAAAGCACTTAGGGGGCTGTACAGTCAGAGAGCTGCAGCACTGCCTTTTCTTTCATTTATTTTTTCCTTTTTTAAAAGCAAACTGACTGCTGACATAAATAGCAGGATATTAAAACAAAAATTGTAATCCTGAAAGATATCTGCATTCTCTTTAATAAAACATGGAATGGACAGTTGTCTGGGGACAGCATGTGTAGAGTGTTATGGGAAGTCCTCATGAGTGGGAACTGGGTCCCTAATTCCCTTAGGCACTTTTGGAAATTACAACCCATAGGTTCCTATTTTTTAATGCAGCCCAGTAAGCAATGGCTCCCAGGTAGGCTAGCACCTAACTGAATTGGGTAGATTGCTCAGTCCCTCGAAGGTCCCAATTTTCTCAGCCCAAGTTGCTTAGCAGAACTTACATATGTCCCCAACATTTTAATGGCTAGAACACTAGAGCTCTTTTGAAAATCTATCTCCAATTTTAGGCTCTGAGCACTTCTGGCAATGTGGACCAGGGTTGTTAACTGGTGTCCTTCATAGGAGTGAACTCATGGTTCTTTGTCCACTTTTTTTAGTGAAGGGTTGCACCCCAGGCAAAAAAGAAAGCTCCATGAAAAGTGAAAATTAATAATGGCAACTTCAGGAAAAGGGCCACAGAGAATAAGTTTCCTCCAGAACACATCTGAAACATGCTGGCAGTATGCTGTTGGTGAAAACTGAAGTATTGATGTATGTTTTCTATGGACCATTTACATGCACATTCAGGTTCCCTATCTCTCAATTTGGGCTGCTTGATCAGGATGCAGATTGTCAGAACTTTTAGGGCTTTGTGTACTTCTTACTGGCATGCAAGCCAGTTAGAGCGTTTTGTTCAGAGTGATGACCAGCATTTCTTTCTCCTGGATAACAGAGTGTAGCAATGTTTAAGTATTAGATATTTGATACGTACCTTTTGCCCAGAAACAATGGAAAGTTGCTGATTTGAGCCTGAGTAAAATGTATCTGTAAGTACTTTACCCATAGTAAAGAGAGAAGTAAACAGGAATATATCCATAGTATACTGCAAGTAAAAACACCATAATCATTTGGTCAGTACCAACCCAAGGACACCTCTAAAAATTTGGCTCTTAGATTTCACAGGGCAATCATCATCATGGTTTGAAAGAATGTGAGACCAGATCTTCAGACAGTTTAGCTGTGCAATTATGGGTAAGAGTGGGTCAATTACATGTGTAAATAACTAATTGGATGCAACTGCAGTACTTGCACAATTTAGGAGCACAAATGAGCTTCTAAAACTGTCTGAACTTCTGACCCTTAAGGTCACTCTGACTTTGGACTACTTGACAGTATCCTATTAGATGATAAACTCTGAATTAGGTTAGTTATTCCATCTTAATTAAGTATCATCTGATTGTTAAAAATAATTCCCTCAGTGGAACAAACAAGTGCACTAAAGAAATTTAATGATTGTGTTCTAAAGTTAACAGGAGACTCCAGTATGTTAGCAAAAACTGGTAATCACTTATTACTTATTATACTGTAATTCATTAAGCTTGTAAGAAATATTTAGATACTTAATTGGCATTTAACAAGATAGCTATAGCGAGTAAATGAGACATTAAATCCTTTTCTAAAATGCCCATTAGGTTTGCTTTGGAAATTAATTGATCTAATTCACTTGCTGTAAACCATTCTGTTCTATGCCAGTTTAGACATTCAAGATATTAATGGGAGACAAAAATGGAGGTATAGGTGACTTCAGATCAAGTTATATTTATGGCTAATGATTTGATCACCTCTATGTATATTTGTAATGAATAACCCAATATGAGCATTTATATCAAATGAAGTAGAGGTGTACTGATACAGTGGTCCCATATCTGATCGGCACCAATATGAGGAAAATTGAGAGCATAAGTGTAACAGGGGGCCTTCCTGGAGCCAATTAGGAGTTTGCCTGCCCACATGTTTCTGGGCTAAGTGCCCGCCTCTCTGTCTCCTGCCATGCCTTGTTGTTCAATAATTGGTGTCTTAATTAGGCTGGAGGCTGCCCATTTCCTGCCCCAATGCCAGGGGGCGTTATCTGCAGCTTCGAAACCTCCCCTACACCACAGCCCATGCCTCGCAGATGGCATCCATATGATGTTCATAACCCATACTATAACTGGTGTTCCAGGGTCTCACAGGGACTCTCCCTCCCTCCCTGTAGCACCAGGTCATTGTGCTCAATCTTTAGGTCTTTCTTTCAACCCACACTCAGGCTCCCCTCAGCAGAGGACTTACCAGGGTCAAGACTCACCTCTAGCTTCCTGGATGAGCCCCCCTCTACAGCCTCAGGCCCAACTATGGCCTCAGGCATTCAAAAACATACCTTGGCCTACTCCCCACACATGGGGTTTCTACTATGCCCACTCTAGGGCCTCTACACCACACCCCACCCTGGGGTCTTCTCATCATCTTCACAATCAACTACTCATGGGGCTGGCCCTAGTGCTGTCCTTCAGGCTTACTCCCAGTTCATCCCTACTCAACGCAGACCTGGGACTGGCACTCAGGCCTACTCCCTGTTCAGCCCTACTAAGCCCCCTTCATTCACAGCCCTTCAGGCCTACTTCTGCACAACTCTATTCTGTGCAGGGCCACCTATATCCCTGTACTCTCAGGGCCTTCACAACGCACCCCCCTCTCCAGGGCCACACAACTATCCCCAACCAGGGGTCTCCGGGTTCTTACTCCCCTGTGGGCTCAGGTGGCCACAGCCATGCCTGGCCCCCACTCCTAGGGTTTATAAACCCAGTAGGGCTCAGGTGGCCATAGCTAGCTATGCCTGGCCCTCATACCCACTGAATTGTGGGGGCTAGGGATTAAGGCACCCCAACCTGCCTTTCACTGGGGTGGTAACTGGCCTGGCATTTCCTGGGGACTTCTGCACCACCAGGAACCGCACCAAGCCACCCATCCCTGGCAAGGTGCAGTTTTAGGTCATGCCCAGGACCAAGAGCCTCCTGCTCTTACCTTCTGATGCTCCTACTGCAACTCAGCCTGGCAATGCTTCTACCTGGGCTGGCAGCAGCAAACTGAAGCCTTTATAGCCCTTGTTCTCAAAATGGCTGCCACTATCAGGCACCTGCTAGCCGCCAGACTCTGCCCTTAAAGTGGCAGGCACCCAAAAGTGCGCTGACACAAATGGCAATTGGATTTTTTTTGTCTGCTGTGGCCATAGCTGTAGCATGCATTAGGGCTGTGTGAAGCTTCAGTAGCTTATTCGATTTGGAGGAGATTTGGTCCAATTTGGTGGCCAAATCTTCGAATCCGAATTGAATCAGAAGACCAATAAAAAGGTCTGAATCTGTTCAAAGCTCTCCTGATCAACTCAGAAATGATTCAGAGAGCTTCAGAGATTCAGGCAGTTCCTGCTCGCTGCTGCAGGGAGTTGGACCTGGACTCCATGCCAGTAAGTCAAGGGCGGCGGGGGGGGCTGCAGAAGGTGGGAGGGGACCATGGGGAGACCTCCACCATGCTCTATCCCCTGTCTGTTCCCCTAGCCCCTCTGAATGGCCCTTGACCCCCGCCTGTGCTCCCAGCCCAGTCAATGGATGCCCCACCTGGCCCCCGTGTTCTGGGACTTAAAAAAAAAACCAGCCGTGCACTCACCGGCTGCTGCCAGGTGTGGGGTCATCTTTGCAGCCCCCTACTGCCCCATGCTGCATGGAGGGCTCTGCCACAAGCCTCAATCCCCAACCTGCTCTCCCAGCCCCATCAATGCCTGCCCCGCCCAGCCCCAGTTCCAGGTTTTTTAATTAAAAAAAAAAGCCCTGCATTCACCGGCTGTTGCAGCAACTGTTGTGTCTTCTAGGCAGAGCCACCCATGCAGTGCAGGGTAGTGGGGGGAACGGGAATTGCCCCCTCGCCTGGCAGCAGCTGGTGAATGAGGGGCTTTTTTTTTTTTTTTTTTAAAAGAGCGGGGGGGGGGGGGCGGGGGGGGCCAGCCATGGGTGGGGCTGGGAGAGAGGGCAGGGGATGGGGGCTCATGGCAGAGTCCCTCTACACAGCACGGGGCAGTGGAGGGAAGTGGGGATCAACACTCCACCCGGCAGCAGCTGATGAGTGTGGGGCTTTTGTTTTGTTTTGTTTTGTTTTAAGAACCAATGCGGTTTGCCGAGTGGGGCAGCCATTGATGGGTTGGGAGAGTGGGTAGAGAGATGGGGCCTGTTTGATTCAGAGATTCAGCTGATCCGGCGGTGGCTGAATTTCCTAATCAGATTCAGCTGAATCAATTTGGGACAGTGATTTGAAACACTGAAACGAATCACTGTTCCCCAAATTGGCCAAATCTGAAGTGAATACTAGCCACTTCTCACAGACCTAGCATGCATGTGGCCAGGAGCACAGCTGGGCAGCATGGAGAGCAGCTGGGTCCAGCTGGTAAGTCTGTCATGGGGGTAGGGGTAAGGGGGGAGAGAAGAGGCATGGTGGGGAGCAGATTGAAGCCCCCCATGGTGAGGGAGGGAGTGGGGCTGGTGTTGGGGCAGGGTCAGGTGGTACCCAGCCAGGGTGAGGCAGGGCACAGGATGGAGCCATGGCTCATCTGAGGAGTGCAGGGGAAGGGGTGGCTCCCACTGCTGCACACACTCCAGGAGGGCTTGCGGGGGCGGGGGGGTGCCCCCAGATCTGTGCATGAAGCAAGGGTGGGATGCTGCTGTGGGCTGGGGCTGCACTGGGTTCTTCCCGGTGGGGGGGAGCTGGACTGATCTGCACTCTGGGTGGGCAGCGACTGCACTGATTGAGCAGGTTGTGGGGGGCTGCAGCCACCCCAAAATTCACCATGGCCCCCCATCCCCTCCTCCCAGTGCTGCCACCACCCACCCTGAGCACAACCCGGGCCAGCCCTGTCGCCAGGAAGAGCCCAATGTAGCCATGGCCCTAGCCTGCAGTAGCAGCCTGCACCACCCCACACGAAGATGTGGGGGCACATGCCCCCCCCATGCCCTCCCTTGGTGTCTGCAGTGGCAGGAGCCGCCCCCCAACTCCACGCCCCCTGGATGAGCCACATTTCTGTCTCATACCCCACCCTGCCCCAGCTGGGCAGCACCTGCCCCTGCCCCAGCCCCAGCCACACTCTCTTCCTCACTGCAGGAGCCTCAATCTGTGCCCCCGTGTCCCTTCCCTCCCACCACCCCTTCCCCCCACAACAGACTCTCCAGGCTGCGGGGCTGCATATCAGAATCAGATCAGTATCGGCCAATATGGCTCCTTAAAAATTGGCCATTGGTAACGACCTAAAAAAATCTCTATTGGTACACTCCTAAATTGAAGTTGTTCATCCCTCTCCAACTATACGACTACTATAGTTCTCCTTACTTTGATCCATACTATAAAGAAAAGACTTTTTCAGATACAAAATAGCCCATTCTAAAGTTCATTCTGTTTTCATCATCCCAGCAAAGGCTAATCCTGCAGACTGTATTCACTTGTGTAGTCTCAATGATTTCTACTTTTGGATGAATCCTGAGTTTGACCTAGATATTTGGCTTCCAGCTTGCCTTGTTTTTATTCTCACAAATTAACGTGTTATTCACAAAAGCCAACATTTTCAGAAGTGCCAAGTAACGTTGGGTAACTCAACACACCAAGGTGCTGATTGCCAGCATTGCTAAGCACTCACAATTCCTCTGATCAGTGGGAACTGCAGTTACTCAGCACCTCTGCAGTCAAAAACTCACATGTCTCACACTGGATGCACAAAAAAGCACTCAGAATTGGTGGACCCTTTCTGAAATTTAGAAATCAATAGGAGTTAGGTGCTAGTGATACTTTCAAAAGCCTATTTCCACCTTTTTGGCACCTAAATAAAAATCTGTCCCTAAATCACAAAGCAGGCCAAGATCCATTGGCTTTCAGTGAGATATAGACTTCAAACTGCATCAATCACTTTGAAAATAGCACATAAGTGAAGACTGTGCTTGGCCCCAATGTTTTAAATGTAAGAAAATACATACACAAAATGGTGAGAGTTTCTTTCTAAACAGTTACAAAGAAAATTGTCCCTGCAAGGTATGCTGTAACAATGATATTACAGTCTAAATCCCAATTTACACTAAAACTGCTTAATGTTGTAGTGCCATGTTAGAGGCCATAGAGTAAGCCAATCCCCTATTTCTCTGTGTATAGACTTGCAATGTAAAAATACATCTAAAGAATATAGTATCAATCAGTTTCTCATTCAATCCCACACCAAGACCTGAATTCAGAAGTGACGGCATTGTAACCATGTCAAGCAATAGCACAGCCACACTCACTTCATCAAGCTGTCTCATGGGAATGATGGAAAGGAAGCAGTGGGTGGCTGCAGGAGGGCAGGGGATGTGAGGGGGGTCTCCAGCCTTGGCAGATTAGAAATAGAGAAAAAGATTTGTTTAATTTTTAAATGTGTTTATTTGGAACTTTTTGGCCAAATTTTCAAGCATAATAAAGCAGTTTTCAAATTTTCCACTCTGAATATACAGCTCATTGCATCCTACTCCCAATTCAGCCCATGGTAAAGCAGGTACTATCATGTTCACTGTCTGCTTTGTATGCCCAAACCACTGTTTGGATACACAGTGGCTGTGAGTACAACCTTCAGTTTGACATGTATGCTATCTGATTTGCAATGATTGCAGTTCACACTGGCAATTGTTAGCAATCTGTACATTTGATTCTGAATACACCTTTGGATTGGGCTTGCTGATGTTCAACCGAGGGGCATTAATACTTTTCCGAATGTCATATGGAAAAGTTAATGGGATGCCATGCATTCTTGCAATCTTTGTCAGGTGATTAGATCAATTGCAGACTATTTCCTCCTCTCATTACAGTCTATATCTTAATTACAAGTGTTGTCTCAAGAATGAGAATATATAGTGGGAGAGGGAATATACCAGCCATTGCAATTTGCTGCTAACTGCTGCTTGTGACCAAAGTACAAGCTGACAGGTATTGTTTCCAGGAGACTCTTAACTCTTTCACCAAAACCTCAGGGCAGGTGACTCTAAACTCAATTCTTCAGTTTCTGCACCTGTAAAATGGAGATACTAATGCTTACCTTGCTCATAAATGTATTGTAGGGGCCACGTGCCTTAATGTTTATAAAGAGCTTTGGGATCCATCAGTCTCTGGTTAATACATGCTCATTATTTTTTGGTGGATTTCTGGTGTTTATCCTTAGGCAAATGATTTCTCATTTGTAGGAGTTTAAAAAAGCAGTGTCTATTCAGAATTAAACATTTATTTTCCAGATATTATTTAAATGATCACCTCCAAAATGTTAGGCACGTATAGGTAAACTCCCAATAACCATGGAAAAATTTGAAGGCCCTCAACCCTCTCTTCAAACACAGGTCAATACTGCAAACCTTCTACATTTTGGATTTTAAAGGCTAGTCTGAAACTTTGCTTCAGTAAAATATTTTGGGTTTGAGCCAAATGTATCTTTATCAGGATTAGAAATATGGTTTAAAAAGAGTGATATCAAGGCTATTTTAACACCAGCATGTAAATTCTTTTCATGGCTCTACAGATATTTATAAACCTTGAGAATGGAGCTAAATTCACCAGAACATCCGATTGTCTTTTGTTTCTTATTGCTGCACTTGTTTCTAAACAGTGCCCCCCCCGCCCCACACACACTTTTGGCACATGTGATTGTGACCAAAGGAACTGCGTCAAAAGTCTTTGGCATAGACACAACCATACCAGCAAACCTGCTGAATATCTTCTTTGCAAGGGAGTTAAGTAGTAGCTGAAATAAGCTATGCTTAGTTTTGCTGTTATCAACTGGAAAAACACTAAGATTACTCTTCCAACAGAATATGCCAGTGTACATACATTGGCAAAGTATTCCTAGTGCAGACTTGGTCTTTGTTATATCTTTCTACTTATATTTACCGTTTAGGAATTCAGATCTTCAGCTGGTTTAGATTAGCCTCGCTCCACTGACTTTAATGCCAGTTTACAACAGTTGAAGATCTGACCTTGTGCATTCCAGCAGTCACATTAACTATAAAAGTAGCAGGAGATCGCATATGGATTTTAACACAACTGCATGATGTCTCTTTAGTACGAGCATGATTTTCTTTAATATTCAATATTTCTTAAGGGGAACATGCTACAACCAAAAGGCCTGCTCCTACATGGTGCTGAAAGCCTCCTATGATGCACTGGGCTCTCTCAACTCCTAGTGATTCCCATAGGCGATAAAGACATTCAGTCACTTGCAACAGGTACTTAAGTTCTTCACAGAATGTGCCTTACCGGATGTTACACATTCTGTATCCCCGGTGAAATACTCTGCAGTAACTAGCCTTGTAGAAAACACATTGAAAATATGGGACAAAACTAACTTTATTCCTCTTGTGCCATAAATCTCTGTACCCAGCTTGGAGTTGGCAGCCCTTTACATCTGTAAGTGCCCCTCTTTTCAAATGACATACACTCTGTATCCCAGGGCATTTGAGGGTTAATCTTGTCATCCCAAGATCTTTCTCAAATGCCAGACCAGCTCAGCATCAATTTGACACAGATTTCTTTTGGGGAATCTGGGTTATTATTTCTGGGAGCACTGTCCATTTGACTGACGGGAAGCTATATCACAGCAGCATCATCAGCATCCTCTACAATGTCTGCTATGAAAGTCTCTGAATTAAACATTTAAGCCTTCAATTAAATAAAAAAAACCTGCAGAAAACTGATGTTTACAGAACTTCATATGTAATTTATAAACATTTTATTCCAGTTCCCATTTTGCTTAAACACTTTAATTTGTAGTGGGAATGCATCTCTGATGATGCTTGGTGTTGTATCGCAATTCACACTGGGAGAAGCAGTTAAAAATGCAGAAGACAGAGTTGACATCACTGGGGTGGTTTCTGACATGTATCTAGCTTTAAACAGCTGCTTAGAAAATGAAGGGCATTTATTTTTAAAACTGTTGTCATTCTGTGGTTCACACACATATGTGTATGTAGGCACTTTGCTTTTTTGCAAGAGTTACAATAAAAGTACTTCAGAGTGAACGTTAATGTTCTTGGAAAACAGATTGCTAGCCTCAATACATTCAGATGAACTGAGCCCCTGGCATACATTTGCTTTGAACTGTTTTTTGGGGAGGGTTGGGTTTTCTTTTTTTTTTTTTCTTTTTTTTTCTTTTTTTTTTACCAGGAGTATGTGTATAAGAAATAGCTTTCAAACCCATTCACATTTTCAAATCAGAAGAAATAGTTTAGCCAGTTTTTTAAAGCTAAATGTCTAAAGGAAGGATCATAAATCAAAATTAGGCACCTAAATAACTTGCTTGGTTTTCAGACATGCTGAACACAACATATCCCCAACTGTCTTTCATAACAACTAGTCTAATGCCACTGAAGTCAGCAGAGTTCAGGGATGAATATGACTCACTGAAAGTTTTTGTGAAAACAAGTGCTTCAGTTCACTCAGGTTCATGGAAAGGCAGTTTTATGTTTTATTTCATCTGAGCCTGCAACCCATGAGTTTCAGAATTTAAACAAAGTATCTAGACCAGGAAAAAAAATCAAATCATGTTGAATATCTATGTGAACTGGCCTATGATTTGCAACATAGGTTCTCAAAATTTTAGTAGGGGGTTTTCAACAAAGAACTGGACTGTGGTTTGATTTGTACAAAAAAGCAAGAAAATGTGGTGTACCTTGGGGTTTTAAAGCTTGAGCCCCTGTGCATACTTAGAAAACATTTTCATTTGCAATATGGACTGTAGTTCCTGTGAGCACTGGCACGTTTATTAGAACATTTTGGATATCCAGGAACTAAATACAAAGGCTCCACACCACCCTTTAATAGAACTAGGCTACAGTGAATAGAGGCAAACACTTCTGAATGAGAATCTCTTGTAGGAGTGAATAGAGGCAAACACTTCTGAATGAGAAACTCTTGTATTCATTAACATACTTTCATTTATGCCCATTCTCTACATAGTTTCAGGTGATTCGTCTTAAATACTCCAACTGTCTCTAAGTAAACAAGCCCTGAGTTTATAGTTTTCAGCTCCTATGCATCTCAGCTGGACTCAAACAGCAGAGCAGAAACAAATTTATATTCTCACTACATAGAGAACAATCCACCCAGGAACATTGTTAGAGGCAAGCAGCAGCACAAGGAACCAGGGAGAAAATGAAATACAAGTTTCCTCTTTCTTCATCAAGCATTGCCAGAGACATTTGATTTCCATTCACACTGTTGTTTGCTCATACTTCCAAACGCTGCCCATCCACTTTGCAGCCCCATCCGCTCCTCCCTTCAGCTCTGGGTTTGTTTTTTTCCAGGACCCCTTGGGTTCAGGGTCTCTCCTGGGAGCTTGGCAAGCTCAGCCTGACAAGAAAACTAAAGTATTTTCCCAGCAGCTCTTATCAGGAAACAATGTGTCAAAGAAGATGAAACTAGCTCTCCATTCTTGGAAGATTTACTACAAATCCCCCTATGCCCACAGAAGCAATGTTAACACTAACCAGCTACACAGTCTGGGAGTGTAATACGGGCTTCTCTCCCAAGGAACAAGCCCCATAAATGCTTTCTGTGGTAAGGCTGAGTTGGTTTCTCCACTCTATCATTTACTCGCTGATAAACATCTCCATGGGGGTCTATTAATAGCACTCTTTGAAATTTAGAACTGTCTGAGTAAAAAGCCAGTTTCCCCTAAAGAGTGTCCATGTTTTACACCTCACTGTGGACTCGCTCTAAATGAATACAGCATATTGCAGAGATGCTGCCATATTCTGTTAGGCTCCCTGTACGTGCAACGCAGCCTGGTACAAGATGTCATATCTGTGCAGGGAACAATTGCGGCAGGTGGGGTAAAGGCAGGGAAGCCTGGCAAGTTACTGTGGCAGGGGAAAGGAGGAAGGGAAATGGTTCAGCCTGGTTCAGTTTTTGAGTCCTCATAAAACCACTGGAGAAAAGAATGGTAAATGGAAAAAATATGTAGATGCTCACCTAGCACCAAATCTATTGCACTATTTATGAGTGGTGTTCTTCCTGCTTGGAATTAGGGTTTGAGTGATTATTTACTTCTTTAAAAATAAATGCTTATCTCTAAATAAATAAAATAAATATCTTAGTTTTTTTCTCTCGGTTGCCTCTCTTTGTCCTCCCCACTCCCTCCCCAAACGCAACTCCCCACCCACAACCAAAGCAGAAGGAAGACAAGGGGCACAGCAAGTTAAATGAAAGCTGCTACAAGAATGAAGCAGAATTGCCTAGCAATGTTTATCGTCTTAGTTTAGACTCATTTACTCTGATTGGGCACTTGTTTGTTGGCTGGGCTCTTTCTGAATCTAATCCCCGAGAGGGCCAGACCAGAGCCTAAACCAGGAATTAGGAACATTCAGCTTTCTGAGATCACAGGGCCTAATTCACTGCTGGTGGAAAGCAGGAAGAACTCCATTCAAGTCTACACTTACATCTGTCCATGTAAGGAATAAACATGTCCGTTACAGTTTTTGTGGAGCACTCATCTACCAGGCTGTCAGAAGGAAACAATGCAGGGTGATAAAGAACCGATAGGAGACTAGATGGTCTCTGGGCTCCCTGAAAAGCTAGAAGCCATGAGTGTATGGAGGGGTCTTGGCTGCAATGAATGGGGAGCCACCTTGAAGTAACAGCTACAAAGAAGATAGCATGGGTGCAGCTCTACCTTGTTTATCATGCTTATCACACTAAACTCCCATTTAAAATGAGAGCTGAAGGCTTTCAACAGCTGGCAGAAACAGTCTCACACTTCACTGCCAATCCCTGAAACAAGTGGGCCTGAGTGTCATAACATTTACAGCCACTTTCAAATCCCTTTAGATTGCTGTAAATGAGTATTAGCATATTAGAAAATCGGGTCCTATCAGTCAAGCCCAACCAAGTGAGGACAGAATCAGGTGACCACTTACAAAAATACAGTTTGTACACACTAAAATTGGTGCTTTCCCTCACAGTATTAAATTTCATTCAAATACATTTGAGAGATTTTTCCCCCATTTGGTAAAATAACTTCTGCCAAAACTTCAGCTATTAGTGGAGATAACAGTCTCATCACATGAAAACCATTCTTGCTTTTCATATTGCCACAGAAAATTCATTTGCTGTTAAGGGTAGGTTCTAGTAAGCATAAATATTTACGTCTGTATGGATGTCAGATATTTTAATTAGAAACTACACCTATAACAGGATTGGCCTTTATTGAAACTTTGAGCTGAACAAAGCAAGACTTCAATTTTTGTAGTACATGTAATATATGTGACTGGCTCTCTGTTGTGGTGAATTTTCTTTAACACAAAAGCTCTGTTATTTCTGTGAATTTAATGACTGTTAGAGATACTGAATTAACTAGTTGTGGCTTGGAAACTCCTCGCTTTATCCATAGCAAGAACAACAAGAGTAATGAGCACAAATCACAAGAATCCCCCTTTACCTCATTCAGGTATCTCAGTCCTGGTTGACAGAACACCACCTAGGCTGCTGGAAAACAAGAATTTAATTTCATAGAGAAAAAAAAGAAATGTTGTTATTTGTTTTCACTCCTCATCCAAACCAAAAATGAGAGCTTCTGCATGTTTTCATGAAGACAAGGGCCCCAATCACAGCCAATACTCCAGTGGTTAGTGGAATCAACTAGGATGTGGGAGAGCCAGTTCAAGCCTGCTCTGAATCAGGCAGAGTAGAGATTTCAGTCCAGACCTCCCACATCCTAAGTGAATCCACCAGCCACTGAGTTAGAATCAGTCTGGCCCAAGGAATAATTATTTATATAAAAATGGAACAGCTCCAACAGGAGAGATTGAAGGATACTGACACTTCAGCATTTTCTGAAGAAAAATGGCTAGTGAGAAAATTCTTGACCAGTTCTAGATGTCAGTGTATTTTCACTTTCATAGGTTTTAAAGCCAGAAGGAATCACTGTGACCTTTCAGTTGGGTTTTGTGCCAAGATTGCTGATTTGTTATGTTTCCCCACACACAAAGGGACATTTTAGAAGACTTAGGAGTCAGTTCAAGTACTCCTGGGTTTGACATGGACTTTGGATATGACATTGGGAAAGTTGCATCATTTCTCTTCTGCCTCAGTTTCTCATTTTTAAAGTGGAGATGATAATAGATCTGCTTACCTCACAGTTGTAAGAATAAGTTTTTGATAAATGCAAGACAGTTATCTATACTGTTAGAGATCAATAAATCACTCTGATAAGAGTATTTGATTTTTGGTTAAACGAAAAAATTAAAACCAAGAAAGAACAAAAGTAAGGTTTACATGAGAGACCATAGTTTGAGTCTCCTGCCTAACTGCTGTAGTAATAGTGGCTCTCAACGTAGCTAACTATCTCTACAGACAGCAGAGGTCACACAGGTTTAAACATAAAATGCTCCAGTAAGGCGCTCTCATTTAAAGCTGAGCCCTGCAAGGTTCTGAGTTTATTCAGCTTCCACTGAAAAGATGAAAACTGAGGGTGCAGGTACACTGCACAACAGTCAACAAGGATACAACAAACTTGTACCTTTGGTCATGATTCTGTGGGAGGCTAAAGATATCATGTGAGACTATACTAATGTATATTGTTCATGGCATAGAATATCTAGGGCATCCATACTGACTGGTCTGATTTTGAACCTCAGAACTATAGATGAAAAACTATTTATACACAAGACATCTACCATAGATCCCTCTGGCCCCCACTGCCCCAAAGGAAGAGGAAACTATCAACACATAATTCCAGCCTGTAAAATGTTGAAAAGGACTTGAATCTTTTTTCATTACTTTTTAAATACTTGGTGGCTCCTCTCAGGAGCATTAAAATCCTTTCCCTTGGAAAAAAAAATATTGTAGTAACAAAAAGTTTAAGCTCTGTCCTCAGTTCAGTTGCATTCATACTGACTGCCACACATTCAGAAAACATTAGAGGAGATTGGTCCTCCAGAGACACTGCCTCTACTGCAAAAGAGAGCCCCAGCAATTATGTAAAGGCACCATGCTCCTGTATTATTTAGCACAGAGAGGTTTTTCTTCTTACAGTCCCTTTGTGCTCCCAGATGTTTTAATTACTGAGGAAAGGGAGCGGATGATTCTGGCCATATGTCTCCATTCCGCATAAATAAATACTGTCGCCAGCCCAGCTTAGTTTTGCAGAGCTGTCGACGATCCCACTGACACTAAAGCTGTCGGGCCTGATAAGCATCTTCAATCCTTCAGTGAGCATGCTAATTCCAGGAACACCAAGACTGATATCCCATGAAAATATTCAATCTAGAAACAATTAGGCTCACATTGATGCAAAATGGTACCTCTAGGAATTTGGGCGCTCGCTTGATTGGAATCATGAGCAGAGCTGCATGTGGAGATAGCAGCAGAGATAAGCAAAAATGAGCGAGCAGGTGAAAATGTCTCTCCAGTGTGGTACCTATTCTGGTATCTGCTAGAGTTACCAAGTACTGAATTTTCCATTCTCTGGCCTCTTCCCAGAGACTCAGGTTGCATCAGTGTTTTACTCATTTGATTTATACACACATTATTAATCATGATTACTACAGTGGTACCAAGAAATAAATCAAGTTTGGGGTCCTGGACACTGTAAAAGTATAGTAGCAGACGTGCACCAAAGAGCATACAATTTAAATAGACAAGTTGAAGAAGGATTGAAGAAAGTGCAGAATACATAAGCAGAGTAATCAATGAAATAGCACAAAATGGGTTTTAGTGCCATGATTTGGGGGCAAAGGGGTATTTCCAATTAGCAGGAGATTAACTAAATAACATAACTGACAATTGTTAAGTATGCAGCTACAAAAACACCTTGCAATATGAATCAACACACTACCAATAACCCAGAAGCCAAACACATCTTTGAGGGGTTATTTTTTTGGTTCCCACTACACCTTCCCAAAGTCCTTACTACACAGGTTGTGGGGCCAAAGATGAGCCTTGCAGCATGAGCTAAAGAGTAATAAAGTAGGACTATTACAGATCAAAGGGGCATTAACTCAAAATCTGAAGGTAGAACCTGATTCAGGGGCCATAGGCCCATGCCTAGGCACAGTTCCTGGGCTCCAGCAGAAATGCTAGCATCTCAGCCTTCATTTAAAAAGAAGAAGTAACATGTTTTAGCACTTGCAGCTGAAAAAAGATTGAAATTAAAACCATAAGCCAAGCACAACCAATTCTGTGATAGATGCTGAGTCTACAGAGAGCCCAGAACAATAGCACTAAGAGATGAGCTGCCCTTGTTGCTTAAGTGGGGTGTTAATACCAAGATTGCTGAGCCAGGGGTTCTTTCAACGTCACTTCATTAGAGGCTTCTGCCTGATAGAAGAAGGGAGCAGGCCTACTCCACTACCTAAACCCCCT
>NW_005842668.1:772377-795806 GCF_000455745.1 Alligator sinensis | reverse complement strand
CCTCTGCTGCTTTTCTTGCTACTCCTAAGAGGGGGGAAAGAAAGCAATCATATGCAGTTGTTTCTGCATTTCTACACAGTGATGGAGCCACACCAATTTCCTCCTCTCCACATAAGGGGTAAGACACACACAGGGTTTATGCCAAAGTGTGCTTAGAATCCTGAAATGCCTTGAAGAGAGGGTTCGAATGTGCCCATGTTACACAGTGTTCTACAAAGCATTCTGTTGTACAACATGGTAAAGCCTGGTGAATACACTTTGTGCTTAAGGATTAAGGAATAACTCTTGATTTTCATAAGCAAAAAACAGTCAAAAGATCTGTTTAAAGTTACATATAAATAAAAACACAAGACTGAAACACAAAATTCCATGAACGCAGAAACAGAAATACAGAACAAAGAGAGTGGGAAAGCAGTATGTGTGTGTATCTCAGCTGCTCTATGAGCATTGTTTTTTCTTGAGGTCATGACATATGGAATAACTAACTTTGATGAGTACTTACATATGGTACACACCTCAGGAGACACCATGTCCAAAAAAACAGTGTATGCGGACACTGGAGACCATATAAGAAATAGTCCCTCATTCTCTTTTTTTCATTAACTCTTTTCTGCAGATTCTAATTCCAGCTCCAAGCTCCTCCTAGTTTGTATGCACAAGGCGGGTGAAAAGCAGGCCCTATTCAATTCGGATTCAGATTCAGCCTGACTCAGGGACAGTGATTCAATCGTTGATTTGGATCACAGTCCCTGATTTGATTCGGTCATATCAGAATCTGAAGATTCAATGCCAATTCAGAGAATCAGAGATTTGGATATGGACACAGCTTTAAATGTAAGATGTCTGGTGTAGAGGTACCAGCACGGCTTGTGATCACTGCGATGCTGGGGCACATGGAGCATCCCACATGTGTGGGGGGGCCCTCCATGTGCTCAATGGTTCACCCAGAAGTGGACTGGAAACACTTCTGGGTCCACCAGGGAGTGCACAGGGGGTCCCTCCTTGTGCCCCCCCAGCTTGGTGATCAGCCACGGAGGGACCCTGGGAGCCCCCCAGACCCAGAAGGAACCAGTCGCTGAGCTGGGGGGGAGTGCAGGGGGGCTCCCCACCGTGCTCCCTGGCAGACCTGGAACTGAACTGGAAGTGCTTCTGGTCCACTTATGGGTCTGCTGCTGAGTGTGATGGCGAGCCCCCCACGCTTCTGTGGGACACTCCATGTGCCCCAGCATCACAGTGTTCATGAGCCCCTGCTACCTAGACGTATCTAGAAAAAACATTTAAAGCTGTTTTAAAGAGGGTTCCAATTTGATTCAGAGAGATTAAAGGGTCCTCTGATTTGATTCGGATCCAGAGATTCGGCCACTGAATTGGGCCAAATCTCTGCCAAATCGAATCAGGGACTGAAGCTTCATACAGCCCTAGTATGCACATCATTCTCCTTCCTTAAGCAAAGATAAAAAAGTAGTGGTGCATCAATACATTGGTCCCATATCAGATTGACACCTATATAGGGAAAATTGAAAGCATCGGAAAGTGGCTTTTTTGGCCTGGTAAGGCCAATAATGTGGCTGATAAATGCCCCATGCATGCACACAGCCACAGTGTACATGGGGCCAGGAGCACAGCCTGACAGCTTGGAGACCAGCAGGGGTGCAGGGGGGTGCAGATTGAGGCCCCCGCGGTGATAGAGGGTGTGGGGCTGGTGCAGGTGGTACTCAGCCATGTGGGGCATGTGCAGGACAGAGCCATGAGCCCTGAGCACAGCACAACCTAGCCCAGCCACCACCAGGAAGAGCCCGGCACAGCCCTCAGCCCCAGCCTGCCCCACTCCACCCTGTGTGCAGATCTGGGGTCACATGCCCCCCATGCCCTCCCAGGGTGTGCACAGAGGTGGGAGCCACCCTCCCCCATGCCCCCCAGATGAGCCACTCATAGCTCTTCCCTGCACCCACCCCGCCCCACCCCAGATGAGCACCACCTGCCTCAGCCCCATTTCCTCCCTCATCGTGTGGGGCTCCATCTGTCCCCCCATGACCCTTTCCTTCCCCCACCCCTTCTCCCACATCAGACTTACCAGCCAGATGCTGGTCTCCAAGCTGCCAGGCTGCACTCCTGGACCTGTGCATGCTGTGGCTGTGTGCATGCACAGGGCATTTATCAGCTACATGATTGGTCGCATCAGGAAAAAAAGCCAATTTCTGATACTTTCAATTTTCCCTATATCGGCGCCAATCTGATATGGGACTGATGTATCGGTGCACCTCTAAATGGAATTAGAGATGCACAACATGAACTTTCTTGAGACTAAGTTCACTTCATCAGATGCTGTAAACAGCCAGGGCTAAACTGAGATGCAGACTAGGTGCCTGTAAAGTAGGGCTGTGCGAAACAGCACCGTTCCATTTTGACTTGTGTTTCGACATTTCAATGAAACAGCATTTCATTTCAAATTTCATTTTGATTCAAAACCGCTATTCTATTTCATTTCGTTGAAACGGTGAAACTGTTTTGATGCTGTTTCAACGTTTCACCCATAGGCTATAATGGGGAAGCACAAAACAGCTTATAACTTTGTCATGTCTGCCCTGATTTAGATGGAACTTGCCAAAGTGGTAGCCCCTTCTATGGGCATGAAGTCTGCTAAGTTTCAAGGAGATAGGTGTAGGGGTTTGGGGAAACTGCACCTCAAATTCTTGAAGGCAAAATTCATGTCATGTTAAGCCACAGCAGGGTCAAAACTGTAGGCCTGCTAGCCCCTGCTGAGGCCACAAATCTTGCCAATTTTCAGGGAGATAGGTTCAGGGGTTTTGGGGAAACTACACCTCAAGCTGTGGATAAGCAAAACTCATGACATGGGTGACCTCTGTACGTTAAGACGCAGCGGACTGAAAACTGCAGGAGTGGTGGCCCCTGCTGTGGCCATGAAGCCTGCCAGCTGTCAAGGAGATAAGTATAGGGGCTCCTGGGTTCTGAGGCCCTGCACCTCTAGCTGCTGACAGGCAAAACTCGTGACGTGGGTGGGTGACACCGTGTGTGTGTTAAGGTGTGCCCTCACTCAACTGACACCAAGGCAGAAAGCAGGGCAGTTCAAACAATGCTGTCTTTTATGCAGTTTTTCCATCCCTCCCCCAAAGCACTGGGATTGGAAGGGACCTCAGGAAAGAATGACAGTCACTGGCCAGCTACACAGTCAATAATAAGAGCATTCCTTCCCTCCCCTTCCCACCTCTTCCCCCTCCCTCTCCTTACTTTAGTTTTTGTTTCCCTGCAGGCAATCCCACCTTGAGCTTCAAAACTCGAAAGGTTAAAAACACTTTGAAAGATTTCAACTTGCTTCGTTTTATTTCGAAGCTCTCTGTTTCATTTCAATTTTGTTGTTTTGGGGTTGAAACGAGTCACAACAGCGTTGAAACTAAACTGCCAGCAAAATTTCACACAGCCCTATTGTAAAGTGTTAAATCCTCTCTACCCAAAAAAGCTTGACAAAAAGTATGACTTCAAATTGTTGACAATTTAAGAGTGGATTACTTCAGGTTGGCTTAAACAGTTCCCTAACTGATTTAAATGAAACCACATAAACTACTCTTAACTTAAAATATGTCTGTCCTGTAAACTGGTGCAAGTTTCTCATTTAGCAAGATCTTAGGAGAGAGAAGGCATCCATCATCTAAGGCTGCTATGGCCATGGATGCAGACATGAAAAAATAAAAGGATCAACACACCTGCTAAAACTTTGCCTATAACAGTCCTCTACTATGCCCCATTCCCTACCCACTTACTAGCTAGTTCTCCTGAGCCAATGATGACTAGATCAGAATTTACTTGTGGCATAAGCCAGCATACGAGTTATTACTGCCAACCTCTCCAGAGAAAGAAGGAAATGGAGGAATTCTGACTCCAGAGTATATCTGGAGACTTGTCTACATGAAAAGTTAGTGTTCAGTAAGCTTGAGAATAAACCTACAGCACATTAGCAGCTTTGCACTTAACTCTTCCTGTGGACATGACGGCCCAATACTATTCTACTTACTAGATACCTAAATGAGATCCTTTCCCACCATGTTTGTGTTCCTGGAAAAAAACAACTGACACAAAAGGCGGAAGGGTCCTTCTTGCTGCTCACTGCTTTTTGTGATTAATCTCAAAGCTAAAATTATGGTATATTGCAATAGTGAAAGTATTAATTTTTTTATCAATGTGAGTGGGGTGAAATAGGATCACGCTTAGGCCCTCAAGTTCACATTCATAGGCAATAGGTGAAATAAATAGGATAGGTGAAATAAATAGGATCAAATAAATCCTTATATATATATATAATGTTAAACCTCAACCCCATGTGAGGCCCAATGACTAGGGGAACCAATGAATCAGTTGCCCATGGATCCTGGTACTCATTAGCCAGAGCAGAGCAGGGGGCAAACACCAGCACACACTGCGTTCAACAGCTTTGTTGAAGTGGAGGCAACTTTGGGCGGGTCCCCACCAAACTGAGAAGCGGCCCAGAACATCATTGCATTCATATATTTTTACTTTCCAGTCTAAACTCATCAGCATTAAACCATGCCCAGTTTCCCCCCATTACGCCCATGACACCACCCCTGCATTTACATGGAATTCACTATGCATTAGCCCATTACCATGAAACTTTCCACTCTGTGCCTACATGAGGTCGTCACCCCTACTACCTTTGGTCACCTGCGGTTAATCATCTTAAAAGCCTACTTTTGCATTTTCCCTCTTAATATACCATTGGTTTCCTTCCCCTGCCTGGTTTAAGTTCCTCTATCTCACAACTAAACAAACAGTCAAATGATTAGATAAATGCTTAACCATTTAAAGCCCCTAAGTCAACAAACATGTAAAATAAACATTACACTTCTGCTAACTTTAGCATCTTAAGTCTTATGCGTGGTTAAATCTCCAACTTGGGCATAGGCAATGTATGTATCAGCTGCAAGATCAAGACCTTTCAGTGTTCAGGCTCAGCACAAATCAGCAAGGGAAAAGAGCGGGAAAAAGAGCAGACTGCAAGCAGCAGGGTAAATGGAGCAGGAAAAAAGGCATAAAAAAAACAAGCATAAGTAAGCAGTGCATCATCTGCAAGACCAATGCAAGGGCTTATCAGGAGCAGGAAAAAAGGGCGGGAAAATGCAAGAGACAAAGGGCGGGAAAATGCAAGGGTTTACCATCCTAACAATATATATATATTCCAGAAAGCATTTGATATGCTCTAGCTGAATAACTAGCATGAAACAGGCTTCATACACACATTTAATTAATCTGGGAAAATTCTCCCAGGTTTGTTCTCCTGGTAAAAAAAAAGACTTACCCAGAAACACCTGAATAGACATTTGAATACTAAGCCCTTGAAGAGCAGAGAGATTGCAGTGCTGACACGGCACAGTTAGGGGACTCCTGTGCACATACCGCAGTCTGCTCTACAGCAGGGGTGGGCAAAATGGCAGATCTAGCTGCTGGCAGAACTTCATTTCCCAGAAGCCCCTGCCCACATCACTGCAGCTGATTTCCATAGAGACCCCAAGAGGGGTGGGGCTGTGACAGCGTGGAGCCAGGGTTTCCATGGAGACAGGGCCAAGCAGCGGTGGCAGGGCACGCGACTGGGTGGGGAGCTGCTCCAGGGCTGAGGCCAGGATTTTTCAGTGGTGACAGTGTGGTCCAGAGGCTGAGATAGAGCCACAATCTATTGCCCACATACCCCAGGCAGGGGTGTGTAGGCAACATATTGCAGCTCTGCCCCACTGCCCACATGCCCTGGCGTCTAAATGGACACCATGGAGGTCTGCTGGGAAATGGATTCTGCCACGAGCTGAATCTAGCCCATGGACTTTGCCTGCCCTTGCTCTACAGACTCCAAAGCCTGTTTAGCAACAAATGGCAGCAGTGCACAGGGCAGCCCTGACTGGTTGAACAAGATTAATCAGTCAGCCTGTGTCTCCCTGCAATGCACAGTGGGATTGTGAATGGGCTCTTTTCTGTTCTGGAGCAGGAGAGCCCAGTGAACCACATGCAGTCTCCCTGGGAGTTTCAAGGGGGAGGCAGTAAAATACCCTGGGATCCTGAAGGACCCTGCTGTGGCTTCTCTCAGAAAAGAATGTTTATAGACATTCACTCTCCTAGGAGAAAAACTCTCCTGACAGTGATTTAACCCTGGTTGTTTCCAAGTTATTTTTATCCTGGAGCAGCCATTTTTACTCTGGGAGAAAAATCCTGAACTTTTGTACACTCGTGGTTTCTCCTGGGAGAACTGTAAAGTCAGAGCAATACAACTTTGTTGTGTGAAACTTTTCTATCTAATCTTATAAATACTTGAGACAGGACAGAACCAAAACAACCAATAAAAATGCTGAAATTGTTGTTGACAATGACAAAGACATTGAAAAATCTAGGCATATTTAGACTAAATAGGAAGAAGTAAAGCTATATAAAATTATGAAGGAGACAGTGAAAGCTATTCCTTCCTGCATGAGAATGAAGGGTGACTTGATTAAATTAAAGGGCAATAAATTTACAATAATCAAAAGGAATGTATCTATAAAGCTAGTCAGCCCGAGAAATCCACTGATGCACAGTCAGTAAGTCAAGTGATTCAACTGGATTTTAGGAAGACTGGATTGTTTCTTTACCACTAGCAATTAGGCATAATAGACCACCACTAATACTCCACATTTGAAGACACCTGACCTTTGATGCTTGGTCCTAATCTCTAATAATGTTTGTAGCTATGGAAAATGAAGCTGTAAAGGCTAAAAGTAAGTCAGTTCCATGCATAAAAATTGCAAAATGATCAGGAATGATTACAATTGGCTACATGAATTTATGTCTTGGATGCAACAATAATTGAATAAAATGCTACTGCTTGTGTTATGTTCATTTAGTTTGGTCATTTCCATAATTCACTTCTTGTCTTAAAATCTATGGCCGTGTATAGACAAAATGAGGGATGTGTGTGCATGACACTTTAAAGCGGGTTAAATGCTTTTGCACTGCTTTAATAGTATTGGTGTTTGCACACATCAGAAGCATATTGCACATTAATTCCAGCCCCTGTAGGAAATTCAGCAGCATAATGTACCTTAAATGACTTGGGGCACAGTAAACTAAAGCTCCTGCTGCTCCTAGAGCTGTAGAGCGTACCAGGCTCTGTTCAGCTTAGGGGCTTGGCAGGAAGCCCTGCAGACAGCCTAGCAGCAGTCCGGGAAGGCAGGCTCCACCCAAGAAAAGTGCCTGCCTGCCTGAGCTGTGCAGGGGCCTAGGGCTTCCCTCTGTGGCTGCAGTGACCCCCTGCCACTGCCTGAGCCAGGTGCCTGTGGGTGGGTGCCACCTAAGGGGGGGAGGGGGGGCTGTCTCTACCACTGAGGGAAGCACCAGCACCCCCCGTGGCCCAAGGGCCGCCCCACCTGCCGGCACCTCACCTTCCCCTTCCTACTGCCGGAGAGGGAGGAAGTGCGGGGGGTGTGCATGACACAGGAATTTACTTTGCCCTAAATTGAAGCGGTGGGTTTAAAAACCCACCGCTTCAATTTAGGGTCCCTGTTTCATCTACACATGCCCTATTACTGTACAGTACAAGATGGGACCTTTCCTCTAAAGCATGGAACATGAGGTAGCTCAGCAAACAAAGAAGCTTTTCCAAACATCTTATCTTTATTCCTGCTTCATGGTGACAGTAACAGAAAACAGAAGAACTTCATGTAAAGGAGTTCCTTTAGTGGATAATACAACAGGTTGTGCAGCAGTGCAAAAAAAAGCTAAAAAAAAAAAAATCACAACTTTAATATAAGTATGTTTTTAAAGATATAGGCACTCTCTTTAAAACTTACTTTTAAAAAAACCTAAAAATGTACATTTTTGTTTTGCTTTCACTTTCTCATATTCTGAACAAGTCCAGAATTGCAAGAGCTGAAATACTGCAAGAAAAAAGAAGGCTTGTGTGGTTTTTCTGACCTGACTAGAACAGAAAGTACTGGAAAACTCAAAGAACTCAAACTGAGATTTCCAGCTCAGCTTTGCTAACTGAAGAGATTCAGATAAGCACCTGATCATGTTTTTACTTTTATCCAAACAACGTTTTTTTCTAGGGGGTTAAACACAGGATGGAGATTCTGACATTCTGAGCCTGGCCTCTAGTTTTAGTCACACCTATACGATATTGGCAATAACTCCACTTTTGTTATTAGATACATCAGCAGACAATCAGTGCAAGCAAACGTATAGTAGAATTTCCCTGTGCAGGTGCTGTGTCTAGCTCTGCCACAGACATTTTGTATCTAATACGGCAAAACCTAAATAACCCCTTTTTCAAGAGTAACCATTGATTTTAGATGCCACAGTTTCCAAAGGCTGAGCTTATGCAGTCTTAAAGTACACAACCATAAAAGCTGATGCACCTAAAATTCCTTGAAAACCTGGTCTTGACTGTTCTATACCTCAATTCTCCAGTCTGTAACATGTCAATTTTAGTATTTCAGGTACCTCACAGGGGTGTCATTAACCTTAAATCTTTACTGAATCTTAAGCACTTGAGATTCTCAGATGGCACTAGAGAAGTCCATAGTGTTCTTATTCAAGTCTGATATCCTGTTATATTTTTCCCCAAAGTTTCTACTGCCATCAGCTTAGACTACGATGATTTAGCAGGACAATGTTTCACGTTGTCCTACAAGAACATACAAACAGAATGTAAGACAAATGTCAGATTTCTTTTCTGGCTCTGTCTGTATTTAGCAAGTCATCACAAGCTCCCCTCAAATCAACTAGAATGAGCTTTTGCCCAGTACAAAAATAAAAAGGTGCAGCACAATTCAGTCTATAAACTGTAGGAACCTACTGGTTTACATGAGGTAATGTTGCCATAATGTAATCCAGATTATGAAATTATGCATTTATTTTCATTCAAACCCTGTTGCAAACATTTCATAACCAGTGGCTGGTTAGTTTGACTCATCTATTTTTAAATACATTGTTATTTTTAAGAAAGAGAAATGAAAGGGATCTTTTATTGTTGGCAAAAAGGGTCTGGGTACGACACAAAGTTTTTTCCAAACTGCAAGCACTAAATTGCCAACTTCAAGATACAGAAAACTACTGTCTTTAAAGTTCAGATGTCTCAGTTCACAAGAGAAGTCTCCTTGAAGATTCTAGGATAAAGTATTTGGCCAGAAATACATAACTAAACTCGTTGGCGGCACTCAGCTTGAAACAAAGCTTTCATTACTATATTCCTATTATTTTCAGAGTCATTAATAACTGCTGGCATTTCCCTGCAGTATTTAAGAAGGAAGACACCATAAAAGTTCATTCTTTAGCTATACCATTTCTTCACCCATTATGCCCCCCTTGCCCTATGCTGCCTGAGTATATTTTCACATTGAAAAAGCACAACGTTAATGTACAGGGACATCTGTAGTGCTGGAAGGAAGTGGTGTGAAACCACACAGTGCTGAATGCTAATACCAAGGGTCATTTCTGTGTATTCTCATTGCTTCCCCAGGAGGGTGGAAAAGTGGAAGATGTCATTTATTTATTTATTAGATTTGTTCCCAAGTTATTTTTTTTGTTTTTATATATATGCACTACTGTAGCGGTCAAAGTCCTTGATCCAGAGTGACTACTCTATTATCAAAGCAACTGTACATAGTCTCTAATCCAGGCTGAAATCTCCAAAACTATAGTACTTAGACACAATTTCCATTAAAATTAATTTGAGGTTTCTAAATTCCCTTAAATGAGTTTCTATAGACTATTTCAACAAACAAAAACAAGCAAAAAAGCACTCACTGGCAATCTGGAAAAATCAATAATTATGGAGACTGCAGATGTAATCCTGACCCCCACTTCTGTCAAGAGAGGCTTTGCAATTGACTACAAAGGGGTCAAGATTTTATAGTGTAAATTGTCATCTGTCTCACTGTAGTAACAGGGGTAAAACAAACAATGTGATTCTGCTGTTGATGAGCAAGCAACTTCAGAGAGGAAACCAGTTTGTTTATCTTGAACACATGGCTCCTACCACAGCACAAATGAATTAAGTCAAATTTCCAATGAGCCCCCTCTCTGGCAGAAGAACTAGCTTAGCCATGTATATGTGAATTAAAAAAAAAGGCATTATTTTCAAATCTGTTTCAGAGTTGCACTTCTCTAGCTTGTACTACATGAGCTCCAGCAGAGTGGATATGCCTTTCTTTTAAAAAAACAATGGCTGGCTATAAGAGGATGGCCCAAGAGGAAGTTTCATAGGAAACAGCCCTTAAATCTTGGCAACGTGTGTGCAGTTAACACCTGTCCCCTGCCTGGGCCCCCATTGTGTCTGGAGCCAAATGTAGGTCTGCACCCAAAATAACACTTTCTGGTTTATGCTTTGAAATCAAAGCTGCTAAATGCATTAAAAATATAACAATTAGCATTTCTATTATGGGATTTCTCAGTGGTTGAAACACACTAATAAGCCTTCTAACAGCAGAGTAGTTCTGCTTATTCTTCCCAAGTTACAGAAACGGAATGACAATATGGATTGTCTAGGCAGTCCTTCATTGCCCAAGTCCTATGTCATAATCCAAGCTCTGCCCCTGTCCCAGCCCCTCCTTTAGATGGAAACAAGCTTTGGAGCTAATATAAAGGGAGCAGTTAATACTATGGTCTCAGTTTCTCTACACACTCAGGCAAGCATAGGTTACACAGATCAGAGTCTCAAGCATTTCTGTTAGCTATAGGAAAGAGCTGTTCTCTTTAAAAAATAATGAAACTAAATATGTTCACACTATGTGATTGCAGGAACAGGGCTATAGGTGATGATGTACAATGGTAATCCTTTAAAGCAGCCCTGCAAAATGAAGCTAGAAAGAAATTAAATCTCAGACATCAAGGTTGTGTTCAGATGAACGTGGTCGTGCAATATGTGGTGCTACAGACACGTCTACAGTACCACATGCTGCATGTTCAGTTGTTCTCTGCACTGCAAGGGACCAGTGCGGAGGGGTTTTTTGACCTCTGGATATACAGGGATCAAAAAAACCTGCAGAGAAAAAAGGTGAAGCAGCACATTCATGAGCAGTGCGTGCTGCTCTAAAGCAGAGCTGGGCCACCGGAAGCCACGCTACGGCTACCAGCCAGGCTCCATGTGGCAGAATTGCTGCTGCTATAGCCCCAGGAGGTCCCCAGAACTGCAGGTAAGGCTGCTGGGGCCAGCCCAGTGCTGGACCCAGCCTCCCCTATGACTCTTGGAGTAATTTGCCACATGCCAGAGCATGGGTGGCACAGGCATTCTCTAGGGACAAGTATAAGTAGTGCAAGGTTGTGGTGCTTCTAGTTGTCCCCGGAAACCAAACATCCACGCAATGCGCGGACACAGCCCAAGGGTGCATCTACACATGCTATTAGCATGCAGCAATTAACTCTGGCACAATTTGAACTGGAGTTTATTACTCCCAGATGTACTGTTTGAATGTGTGCCTGGGACCACAGCACATTGAGCCAGGTCAGAGCAGCCCCAGCTGGTGAGGCTAGCCAGCAAGCAACCCCACACTGAAGCACACTTGTGCTGCACCCAGCCACATCTGTGTCTACATATGTAGTGCTATGGAGTAAAAAACTCCACAGAAGGATAGTACTTGTATTTATAAGTATTACCCTGATACAGTGTTTATTAGTTTCCTGTGGCCTAATAGGGCTACACATGTAGATGCAAGACATTTACTGTGGAGCTAATTAATCTACTCAGCACTAAATGTCTTGTGTAGACGTTCCCCAAGGGTACAGAATGTAAGTGAAAGGCCCTGGTTAGAACCAAGAATCCTTCTTTAAAGACTCTTGAGCTGGAGCCACAAAACAACTCTCCTTAAAAGGTGGAAATGGCATCTTTTCCATTTCTTAATAGGAAGGAATTCATGGGGAAACCAGAGTCTTGTAGGAAGCTGATGGCAAAGAACTGTTTTAATTATTCTCCAAGTCACTGACTCCACCTTCATCAGAATATATTAAATAAAATGTATGGATGCTGGAGACTGGAATACTGCAGTTCATAACTACAATTAACCACTATTAATTAATGGCTGAAAGATAAATGAGCCATGGGATCCATTTATTCCTGTGTTGGGAGTATTTAAATTCACAGTAGGACGCCAGCCCATTTTTCACCGCAGTGAATTAAAGCAAGTGTGAATCAAGGCCCGATGCTGTATGTTGCAGGAGACAATTTCAGAACAGTTTGGATCTCATGTCACATCTCTGTAAATGGCAAAAGAAGGACAAATGACAGACACCCTTAGATTAAAGGGGAAGGAGGTACAGAGGGGAATGCGAGCTTTTAGGTATGGGACTTTTCAGCATTGTCTTCAAGTTTCAGATGGGTGCAGATGGATAGGGTAGATTGTCCCATAGACATACACTGTTCACTTATTCAGAACCCAGTGTGCTGGATCCAGTTGCAGGCTATTCCAGGATGTTAGACTATTCCAAGCTATTCCAGTCAATAATACATGTTAACACAGCATGTTTTCTGCATGTTGAAGCGACTATGCTTTTTTCTTTTTGTTAGGGATGCATCTTACCTGAGAAAGATAATTAAACTACAATCAGTACCAATTTCGACCTCTGTAGTCCAGTTAAGGTTTGTAAATCCTATCCAGAGCCTGCCATGAAACAAAGGGAATGCTTTCTGTCATTTGCCTAATAAAATCACAATGAACAATTCCCTCAGAATACAGGCCAAAAATGGCTGGTTTATCCCAGAACCAGAACAAAGATGTTAGCAAAAGCCATACAGTGACTGTAACAATTATTAGGGATTCAGTGGAAAAGTCTCTTGTTTGTACAAGGTGACAAAGCAAAGCCCAAAATCTGTTTTTATCTCGAGTATCAAACAAGCTAATTAAGACTTCCACCTTTTTGGCCCCTTGTGATAGAGGGGAGAAGGGATGGTGCAGAGGGTTAAGTTGCAAGCTATATGCCACAGTCCAACTGCTTCTCTCAAAAAAGGTGTTGCAAAGATTCTGTAGTAAGAGGAATTGCATTAACAGCTAAAATAGACACAAGAAGAAACTTTAGAAATGTGGAAATGAGTTTCTTTTAGCGTTAATTTCCAGCCTAAATGCTATTCTCTAAGACTAGTAGAAAAAAATGGATTTTTTTTCAGTAGGAATTTCCACTCTTTCAACCTTGTTTTCATTGACAATTGATATAAAAATCAAAATATTGATTTTTTTTTGGCAAAACAGAACTTTTCCAAAAAATGTATTTAAAAGCATTGAAATATGTTGTTTTGACATTTCCAGTTGATACAAAATGTGCAGTCTCAAATTGAATTAATTTAGATTCATATCTTCATTGAACTTCATCTTCCTCACTGAGGTGCCATATAGGAGCTGTAGGTCAGAGTCTCAAGGCCCCTGTTTTCTTTTCCAGGATGTGCTACCTTTCTCACGCAAAAAATGTCAATTTTGCAGAATGTGCATTTTCCATCAAAAAGACGTTTCAACTGGAAATTCCTACCTAGTTGTATTTCTAACATCTTCAGTCCTGAAAATAATCTCTGGAATCTCATGGAAGCAAGCTCTCCTATGTAGTTTGCAATACTTTCTGCATTGTTTGTGATTTTAAACACCAGTCTCTCATGTAATATTTTTGGTTTTTCCATCAGCACTCCCAAAAATTCAAAGGAAGTATAATAATGAAAACAAATTACAATTAAATGCTTATTGTCTTTGCCATACCTAGGTCTACGAGTTCAAGTTTTGGACAAAGGTTTGAGGTAATTCTTAAGACGGCCATTTCTCCCATCAGTCAGGGCCACTGGCGTTTTCCAGTACTTGGAAATTTTGTGATTATAAAAACTCCTGTGATAAAATGTTTAAGGAGCCAAATTGTACTCCTCATTCAGACAAAACTACCAGTGATTTTTAATGATGTCAATGTGAGTTACCAGCCTACATGAAAGGGAGCAACTATTCCCTACAGGTTCCCCAATAACTCACAGATGTTATCAATTCATGCAGGAAGCACTCAATTTGCTTATTCCCTACTTGTAATGGAAAATGGGGAATATGCATTTAATTACTGGGGTGAATCCTCCGAAAAGTATGGTCTCATTAACCAGAGGGCCCAAAGTACAATGAATTCTTTCCCACAGAAAAAGAAGTATCATAAGTCCAAAACAAAAAGATTCCTGCTACAAAGATTACAGCTCCAGAAATAAAGTAAGGAACTGGATTTAGTTATCAATATGATTAACAAAGGCAACAAAAAGACAAATGCTATTAGGAAATGATTTGGTTTTAAATTCCCTTGGCTCAGACATGAATTTCTGTTCCCATATCTGGCCCTCTAACAATCTGCAATCTAGATGTCTTGCAGGCTAAAAAACCAAGGATAAGGAGATCAAATGTTCTTTTTTAGGTGAATGAAGCCATTTCCCATAGTTTTTAGAACAGTCTGCTGGAGAGAGATATCCCTCAAACTCTTTTCTGTAGACTACTTTTTTTTGTTTGTTTGATTTAATATAGGTAATTTTAGTCTTAAAGCACATGTGTTGCTCTTTCAGTGTGGAGACACAACACCAGGAAATAATAATCTGTAACTAAACCCAACATGTGCAACAATAGCAAGAAACATACAGAAATTTGCTTTTGGTATATTAATGTACCTACAAAACTGGGGTCAAACTGCTCCATTGGTGGGAGATATGATAGGTGTCAACAAGGACATAATTGGACTGCTTATTTCAGTGGAACAAGAATAAACTGTCTTACAACAATGGAGTATGGGTGTGAAGATTAGCTAGTATTTATAAAACGCTGGTAGTAGAAATTGTTTCTCTTCTGATCCAAATGCCAATAATACTCTATAGCTCTGCTATTAGGCAACAAGCAGGAAAAATGTAAATAAAATTAAAGATCATTAACCTGGAATACAATCCCCTGAAGAAAATGCATGGGGCAAAAGAGATCTAAAAGGACACAGCTGAGAGCACTGGTGTTCATTTCTAACCTTGTTGCATTATCTCCAGTAGCACAAGCAAATGTAATTACAGCCAGCAGCAAAATGAGAACTAGGATAACAGACTCAATACTGATTTAAAAAAATCCTTAAAGCATATGGGCACTGAAGTGGAGCATATGGATCAAGTCCGAAAGTACAAGGCCTACCATATGCTTGCAGAGCCTGGTTGAAAGGAAACCCCTCTTCCCTCCTCCCCGTGTCTTTGGCTAGGTCATGAATCAGCTGCTTCCCAACATCTTATGCCATTGGGCAAGTTTGCTTTTGACTACTCAAGCCAGGTTCAACACAGCATGGGGAGACTCTCAGGTAGAAAGCAGACAGATGGCTGGTCCCAGCTAGTCAGGCAGAGACTGAAGTGAAGTGTCTTCTTGCCCTCTCTCAGACCATACCTCACACTGCATCCTGTACCAGCTGCATTTACCTAACCCTTCCTACCTTCCATTTCCTAAACAAAATAGCTCTTAATTTTCTTGACCTATCATGTTGACCTGTGAACCCTGCAGGGAACATTAACAAGCTGTTAACATAGCCAGGGTTTATGGGATCCAACCAGCTTGCAGAGGGTCTTTAGCTTCTTCCAACCAAAGCTACTGTTTTTCATGCTTCACTGGTCCTAACTGACCCCATCTGCCCATAGATGTCTAGCATATGCTATGTGCCTGGCACTACCCTGCAGGAACTGACCCCTTGCAGCTCTTTGGTGTCTGGCATATGATAAGGACAGTCTAGCTAGCAGTCAAGGAATATGATCACTGAAGTGTGGCGCTGGGAGGGGAAAGAGGAGACAGGAAAAGAAGCAATAATTCAATCCAGAACACACCCACTTTCCTTGTAAACAGCATTTACAATTGCTAATTGTGTCAGTACAACTAGGGGAACCAGACATATGGTCCTAGGTTCCCTCTTCTCCAAGAGACCTACTAGTCAGAATAGAATTCTGTAAGCAAGACCAGGGCACCCAGCTGTGAAGTTCACTTTGCTCGTCTTCCAAGTCAGAGCAACGTGTGCTCCAGGCTAGTGCTTGCTGCTGACAACAGCATTCATACTAGCCAGCTGTGGGACCCATCATGTCTCTTTACCCACAGCCCAAATGCCTTTGGGAATGCAATGGAAGGGCTACACCATAACTTGGCCATCTGTCCAAGCACTCTTCAATTACAGAGGGATCCTCCCCTACCGCTTTCACAGAGAGGAGACTTGCTATGTTGTCTCTCCCCTCCTGAAAGGACAATACTGAACCTTATACTCAAGCTCAGTGACTAAAATGGAAGGGATCAGAATTAATGGCTGCACAATGCAGGTCTCTGTATTCTAAATATTATAAGCATTCCAAAATTATGATTCAAGCCTCAAGAGTTCTGAGATCTGGATTAAATATTGTGATTGAAAAATGTCTGCCTTCCTCTTTCTGAGCTTGGAAAAGTGTATTTGGATCAAGTTTTCACATTTTCCTCCAAAACTACAGGGTCTAGAAACATCATCAGGATCCCAGGAGCTGGGGCTTTACAAGAAAATAATGAGGCTTAGCAAGACCATCATTACCATGCCAATATTAATGTTGATGTGAGAATTTTGCATTTCCATTCTTGCATTGTTAAAATCTGAAACTTTAAAATTGCATTAACAGATTTTCGTATTACATTGCCTTAGTTTAAAATTAAAAGAGCAAGAGGAAGGAAGGAAGGAAAAATATTCTTAGGTTTTAAATTGAATCACTCTGTAGTCACAAAACCATTGTTCAAGAACTACAGTCAGATAACTACAGTTAAACAGAAATGTCATGTTGTACATCAGATCAGCGGTGGGCAACTTTTTGGGCATGCCACAAAATTAGCTCCACATCTTCCTCAAGTGCTATGCTGATTTTCCTTTGCCCAATCTGCTGCTCTGCTTTCTGCTTCCTGCCCTGTACTCTTGCCTGACCTATTGTTCTGCTTTCTGTTTCCTTCCCCATCTGCTGCTGCAATGCCTGCCCCCTCCCCAACCTTCTGCTTGCCACACACAGGGTGTGTCTACACATGCATTTACTGTGCAATAAATTACTATGCAGTAAATTACTTTGCAGTAAGCAGTTTTTAAGCTGGCATCTACACATGCAGGATTTATAGTGCAGTAACACTGTCTGAACTGACTTGGGAGTAAAGTGCATCCCAAGTCAGTCCACACACAGTGTTACTATGCAGTAACGCATCTACACATGCGTTACTGCTCAGTAACTACTCACCCAAATCAGCGTAAGTAACTATTGTTACTGTGCAGTACAGGTGCACATGTGTAGACACATGCCAGTACTGAGCAATAATTTTGGTTACTGTGCAGTAACCTAAATTACTGCGCAGTAATGTGTGCAGGTGTAGATGCACCAACAGAGGCTGTCCATGCCACATGTGCTACCCTGTTGTACATTCTCAACTCCTAGAGGCTTCTGCATTGTGAATTAGACACCAAGGAAGAATTCTTGAAGATTATTCTTTGTTTTAAATGGGTGTGTTCAGAGCAAAGTTTTTCATGCACAAATTCTGCCACCCTATTCATTTCAAGAAATATTCTATGACAGAAGTAATCTCATAACTTAATAAAACTATGCAAGGAAAGAGGTACTACTTGGATGAGTGGAATAACAACTTTTCATCTTTTAGAGCCAATGCTCTGTAAAGCTAATTGGATCTCCTCTGAATTTTCACCTAGGGGTGATACCACACACACGGCATTTTAGAATAGAGAAGAAAAAAAGTCTGAGGAAGCCAACAAAAACAGGGTGTCCTAATGGAACTTGACTTAAAACCTTAATACTATGATAATTAATCCCCCAGGAAAGGTAAAGTCAGAGCAGAATTAGTTTGACATCAAGGTTCACTATTTTATCACAGTCCCCTATGGAGTAACATTTTCCACACATATTTTGACTGTGTCTTAAAACATATTGTTCTTCTGTTTTTGAGCTTGGCAAGATATAAAAAAGTACAAAACTGACCAATCTCTATATTATTATAAATAATTGCTAAGAGACTATATTTTAATATACTGGCATATTACATATATTATATAATGGCCTGGCCTCAATGTCTTTTGTAGATCCAAATTGTAGACCATGGCTGATTCCTAGGAACCTCTGTGAATTGGAGCAGGATATTGTCTGAAGCTTAGTTTTTTATTGCATAGTATATGTGAATTTCAAGCAACCCATCTCAATTCCATTCACAATAACTAATCTAAAATACAGAACTCATGGAAAAAATTGTTATATCTAGCCAATATTAACTATGTAATAACGGAGGTCAGAAAAAAAATCTCGTCTTCCAACCAAAACTTTCAATGTTTTGTCAATAAAACAAAAACCAAAATTTGCTGGCAAATTGGGATAAAAGAAAATTCTGGTTTTCTAAAAAAAGTTAAGTTTTTTTAGAGTGCAGACACTCTTGAAGAAACTTTTCAGTTTTTTGAACACCTAATTTTCCATCAAAATGTTTATCTAACTTATCAGGCAAGTTTTCTTTGAGTAGATGTGATAACTTTTATTAGACCAACTGAGTAGCTGGAAAAAAGTTCTTAACAAGATTTTGGGTGCAGTCACCCTTCGTCAGGCACAGGGAAGGGAGTCTGCTGGCCTGAGAGTCCAAGGAATGACAGAAGCTAAAAGTATGGTAGGATGTCAGTGAAAATGTAAATAGGTAGAGATAAGCAAGACAAAGGTAAAGCAGGGGAGGGGAGGGGGAAGAGAGCAGTGGGAAAGAGGGAAAAAAAGGGTCAGAAGGAGACAACAGTGATAAAATACAAGCTGGAAAAGAGGCTGTCTGTGAAAAAGGGAATAGTTGGAGATCAGGAAAGCAGGAATGAAATCAGGAAAGCAGAAATGGGAGAAGCTAAAAGTGTGACAGGATGTCAGTGAAAATATAAAAGGGTAGAAGTAGGAAAACAAAAGGTAAGGCAGGGGAGGGAGGGGGAAGAAAACAGGGGACAAAAAAGGCCAAGGGGAAAACACTGCAGTGGTAATAAGTTAAAAAAGAGGTTATAAATAAAAAGGAAATGGTAGGGAATCAGGAAGCAAAAGGGTAGAGAAGAGGGGGAGGGGAGAGGAGGGAAGAAGAGGTTGGGGGGGAAAGGAGATGTGACAGGTCATGTCTGGCAGGTACCAGGTGAATCATATGTCAGGCAGATTGTAATGTGTCATAAATCCATAATGTGTCTATACTGAGTCAATGTTTTTTAGTATCCAATAGGTTGATGAAGTGAAGTTCATAGGCTTGACTACAAAAGTTGTGTTGTACGTTCCCGTTAAGGATTAGAACTGAAAGATCGGAGAGGGAGCGATTGTCCTGAGAAAAGTGTGCCCCCACTGGTAGTTGAGTATTCTTGTCTTTGATAGATTTCCAGTGTGCGTTCATTCTGGTATGCAGTTGTTATTTGGTTTCTCCTACATATTTTCCATCAGGGATTTTGGTGCACTGGATGAGACATACTACACTTCTGGAGGTGCAGATGTAGGATCCAGGAATGGTGATGGTTCTGTTGCGGGGTGTAGTTACTGTGGGGGTGGTGGAGATATGCTGGCAAGTTTTGCACTTCTTGTCCTGGCATAGTCTGGATCCATTTGGTGTGGTTTGTGTCATAGGGAGTTATCTAACTTATCTGCATTCATAATGCCCCTTCTCTGTCTTTAGGATATCATGAAAGTGGTAACCATAAAAAACTGCAGAACTATGTTTATCAATTACTTTAACTACCTTAAACATTCCTCAGCCAAAAATTCACCTAGCCCAGGATTTATTCCAAGTCTTAGGCAGCTTCACAAAAAGAAAACATCTTTAAAAAATCTGTTTGCCATTGACATGTTTCTTCCTCACCCTTCTGGGTACTTTTTCTCTCCATCAAATTACACCAGCCTAAGGATCAGAGTGGGCAAGTTTATGAATGGATCAAGGACAGCTTTCTGCTACATAAAATCTAAAATTAACCAACTCTCCAGATCTGGATACAGAAGGTTTATAGCAACAAAAAAGATGAGATTTCCAGCTTCCCAATGTGACACACCACACTCCTGTCTAGACTTCCCAGTGATAGGCTTTAGGTATAGGGAAGCTATCTTAGGTACTGGTAATTTTCAGGTGTGGTTGTCTCTCACTTAGCCCTGTACAGGCAGATTTACAGTGCCTAACCCTAAATTCATTGAAAGCAACGGGATATTTGCCATAGTCTTCAGCAATGAAATGGCAGGCATGTGGGAATTTTACAGACTGAGGGATATAGAAAGATAGTCCAATTTTCATGTTCAGACAGATTTTCTTAAACTAAACATGTGTGGCTTAGTAGAATAGTATGCTATAACAGTGCTATTGCACACTATCATTTATTTCTTGTTTGTCTATCTATGAGCATTGATGGCCAAGAGTTCAGACAGACTAAATTCATTTGGGTACCGATGCTCAAGTTACCCATGCATATAACTTGAACCATAACAGGCTACCCCATATTCTCTAGCTCTTGTTTGATTGCTGAAAGCAAGAAAACTTCACACACTATGTGCCTCATTAGCATCATAAAATGCGGAGGCATCATTTATTAAAAAGACATTTACTGGATTATTTTGAGCCTAACAAAATACATGCGACTGGTTGTGTTTTTCCCCCTGAGAATATGGGCCACATCTAGAGGGAAGAAACATGAAGTAGTTGTTACTGCTGCATAGGAGTATGATCTGGAGTTCTGGTTTCTGTTCCCAGCTGTGTCACAGAGCATCAGTGGGACCCTTAGCCTCTTTGTCAGGATATCCCTGAATCTGCACTGAATCAGGAGACCCATTAATTTTTCTGAATTGAATCGGAAGCCTCCAATTCAATTAGAGAGATTCGACAATTGGGCCATAGACACAGCTTTATGTTTTTTCTATGTACCTTAAGGTACCAGGTGCGGCTTGTGACTGCTGTGATGGTGGGGCAGATGGAGCATCCCACGGGAGCCCAGGGTGGGGGAGTCTCCCACGCACTCAGCAGCAGAGAACCGCCCCCCCGCCCTTCCTGTGGGATTCTCCATCTGCCCCACCATCTCAGCATTCACGAGCTGTGCCTGGTACCCTGAGGTATGTAGAAAAAAACCATATAAAGCTGTGTCTGTGGCCAAATTGCTGATCCTCTGAATCAGAATCAAATCTTCAGATTCAGGCGAATTGAATCAGGAAAGTTATCCGAATCAGCAAATTGAATCACTGTCCCCCAAATCGGGCCTAATACTGCCCGCTTCGCACACCCCTAATAACCATGTATTTCTGTTTGTAACTTCAGAATATAACAGCGATTAATGCTAGCACGTGAATTTTCTGGAGTAATACAAAGAATCCAGGAAGTATGTATTTAGTTGAGATTGCAAAGATGCCAAATTGAGTAGTTAAGAATTTGTCCCTGTAAAGCGCCGGCAAAAGGAAGCATGCACATGCTTGTGTGCTAGCAGCTGTGGGAAGCCTACCTATAAATTTACCCTTCCAGCTCAACAGGAGGATTACTCCATAACTAGGTCTATCCAAAATGAAAGCTCTTTTATTTAAAATAATTTCTTTCTTGCTTCCAACATAACCAGAGGAATAAAACATAGTTACAGCAATCCAGATATTGCATTTTACTGGAGCCAAGTAGAATATGAACCTCTGAAGTTTGAGTTGTACATCAAGAACCATGTTTAAACTCCAGTAAAAACAAACAGAACATCCAGTGCTTCTCAAATGTTAAATGATGACATTGGTAGCATCTTGACATTATTCCTTCTTTTAAGAATTGGTTACTAACAGGGAGATTTACAAACAATTATGACTTTTATGAAAAGGCACCAGACAAATTTCACTTAAATAACTGCTTACCTCCATACTATTTGTGCGCATTGGGAATGGGGAATGTCTTATGTAATTCTTCTTTGGAGGAGTGATTGGGCAGGAGCCAGACCTGGATTATCTCAAACTGATAGACAGAGCAAGCGAGCACGCGTATGTTTAGAAAGAGCAACCGATGCCAAATATGCAGGTCTTAGCTCTCATAAAACATAAGCTGCTATATTTCGGCATCAGAAGTTACAAACACAATTGACTTCTATTAAATTTCAATGTAAACCACTTTACTTCCCTAATGTAGCATGAACTTTAACTGTAGCAGTTTCAGTGACATTACTTGGGTACCACATTACCAGACAAAGTTACTTGCTTGCTGCCTATTGGAAAAACATGTTTTTTTTTCATTTCATCTCCATCAGGTTTTTAATTTACATAAAGCATCTCCCTCTCTCTCATGTGTGCACATATAATTTATCCTTCTCCCTTATAGGTCATATAAATATTATATCTTCAGTCAGCAAATGGCTAAAATATGTTGATTTTTATTCATTTTACAGGACTTAAAGAACCAGGTATACTACAATAACTTGCTAAATAAATTATATTTATCAGCTTATGGTAAGTATTTTGTGGGTATCAAGAAAGAGAATGTCCTTCACTTCATAAAAGTCAACCAGTTATGTTATATTTGCACTGAGCCGTGTGCTCATGTTAAAGTATCTCTGCTACAAGACTAAGATTACTCTGCATTTAGAGCAACTACTTTAATACATATCACATCGTAATGCCAAGGATTTTATTTAAGTAAGAAGATGACATGGAATGCTGACTTTTTTTCCCCTGACATCCAGGCTAGAACCTGATCACAGCTTTTTTCGGTGACAAGTTACATGTGCTGCCAAGAGAAAATCAGTAACTTCAGCCAACAATGGTACCTGGAAACATTTCCTTTGGTTTTGATTCATACCAGATCTCATGCCCCGAGTTTGAGTTTCATGTTCAGTTTCATATCAAAAGTAATATGAAGTTTCTTATATGAAACCATAAGATGGACCCAGGTAGCTTAAACCCCATTTTGGAAATCTTACTGAACTTCTCAGTCAATAATGTGACAAAGTGATTAGCCAACCTTGTTTGCCTTCCTTGAGTAATTAATACCTTACCTTCACCACAAAAACTGGGAGAAGACATATCTAACTCACACAATTCCTATTTAGCTCACTTCTAATATAAGAAGTGAACAAAGAGGTTTAAGTGGACTGATTTCTAGCCTGCAGTGCTGGTGGGGAACATTTGCAGGGGGCTCAGCCAGAGCATGCTTTGCTCAAAATAATTCCTGAAAATAGTTTTATAACTAGGACAACAGGATGCCCTTTTCATCCCAGAGGCAGATGCCATTGGGGCCTGGAAGCAGACTGCAGAAACTGCTCCCTAATTGGTTCCCCATAACACTATGTTTATTTGTATTGTGCGAGTCTTAGTCCATCATAGGCAGATTTATGATTTTGGAAAGTAGGGTGCAGATTCATAGATTCATAGATGTTAGGGTCAGAAGGGACCTCAATAGATCATCGAGTCCGACCCCCTGCATAGGCAGGAAAGA
>NW_005842668.1:771190-772264 GCF_000455745.1 Alligator sinensis | reverse complement strand
GATGAACTTATAGGCAGCCACAAGGTCGCCTCTCAACCTTCTCTTGCGGAGGCTGAAAAGGTCCAGGTGCCCCAGTCTCTCCTCGTAGGGCTTGACCTGCAAGCCCTTAACCATACGAGTGGCCCTTCTCTGAACCCTCTCCAGGTTATCCGCATCCCTCTTGAAGTGCGGTGCCCAGAATTGCACGCAGTACTCCAACTGTGGTCTGACCAGTGCCCGATAGAGGGGAAGTATCACCTCTTTGGATCTATTCATCATGCATCTGCTGATGCACGATAAAGTGCCGTTAGCTTTTCTGATGGCTTCGTCACACTGCCAACTCATGTTCATCTTGGAGTCCACTAGGACTCCAAGATCCCTTTCCACTTCCGTGCCACCCAGCAGGTCATTCCCTAGGCTGTAGATGTGCTGGACATTTTTCCTCCCTAGGTGCAGCACTTTGCATTTCTTCTTGTTGAACTGCAGTGTGGTACACCATCATATATAAAATAACACATATATTTCTCTAGTCAAAGAGAAACTAGAAGCTTTACTAATAGGGCAGGGGCTAGCAGCTAGCCCGTACCCTATTAGTAAAGCTTCTAGTTTCTCTTTGACTAGAGAAATATATGTGTTATGCTATCTATGATGGTGTACCATGCTAGCACTATAATATTCAGTTTAATATCAAAGCAAATAACTTTTGGAATGTGCACTAATTTGCTAGAGTATCTATAAAGTTTTTAAAAACACAGCAAAAATAGTAAAAGGATATTGTATCTTTAGTCCTATAGGCATTATAAATTTAAATGTACATCTCTTATTTAGATCTGTAAAACAAAATCTCACCTTCATGAATGTTTTGACAGTGCCTTTAATACTTCACTGTCAGTCATTTCTATACCTGAGTTAATATTACCACACCTGAGTTAAGGTCTTTAGCTAGAGCTAAGAAGAGTCTGCTGGGCTGTAAAATACAAGAGAAGAGAGACATTATTGGAAGTGGCTAACAGATAGCAAAATTGCAGAAGAAGGGATAGTTTGAATAGTGAAGCATCAGGGCCATGAAAAAGAGGAGAGGGTCATTAACACCTG
>NW_005842668.1:733170-771180 GCF_000455745.1 Alligator sinensis | reverse complement strand
AGCAGGAATCAGGGGGATGATAATGTACCGTGAAGAAATTGACTCTGTCAGCACAATCTGAATAGAAATGCCACTGACCATCCCAAGCAGTAGGTTTTAAAGTTTGGGTGAGGCAGGAATCAAAAGAAGAAAACTACCCCCCAACTGCCTATGGAGCTAAGCAAAGAAGGAGCTCCGGGGTTGGAGGGGAGGGTGCTATTGATTGCTGGGGAAATCAAGGACAAAGAAGAGCCAGGGTCTCAAAGCTAGAGGCTCTCCCCTTAGAAACCATTCCAGGTCTGCCTTCAGGGGATTCTTTGGGAGACAGACAAAACAAGGATTCTTCCTGGGGAGTCCTGAGGCAGGGCAACATGATCTTTGACACAAGAGAAACCTATCCTGAAAATGCCACCATCTCATCCAGTGAAATTATCATCTCTTACTTTACAGCAAATGCTGTAGCATATCTCAGAAAGAAGCACTGGGCTAGGAGTCTCTGTAGCCAGTATGGTCTCAGCCAGCTTTAACCTTGGTCTTTTTCTTACAGGCTTATCTGTGGCTGAGCACCTTGGTTGTTCCCTGTTGGGACCAACTGTGTCCAAGCAAACAACCTTTCATTCTGCCAGCAGCCCATATAATACTCTCTTCTCCCAGCCTTACCTGCAGACCCCATTTTTTCACAGGTCTCCCATCCAGCTGACTAGCTGAGAACTAACCAAGTGACCAACAGCAAATCAGAACTGAGTAACTCCTCTGGAGCAGCATTCCCATTCTGAAAGGTAAAAATCCCCCCTCCTCCAATCCAGGCTTCTCTCCTGCCCCCCAGGACTCCCCTTGCTCCCCCCATTCCCCTGGGGCTCTCCCCTTATTCCACTCTCCCCCCTTTTCGCTCCCCTCACATACTCGTGACTGCCTATGCTGTATGACCTGGGGGGAGCCAGCAGGGAAGGGTTAACCTGCCTGCTCAGCTCCCACCACTGCCACTGCTAAGCTGTTGGTTTTCTCCAGGCTTGGCCTGGCCCAGAGAGCAGCAGCAGCAGCAGTAATGGAGGCCAGGCAGGTAGGTTAGCCCTTTCCTGCCTGCTCCCCCAGGACAGAGTGCAGCAGCCAAAAGCAAATGGGAGAGGAGGACAGTAAGTGAGAATTTGGGGTGCTGGGGAGGGCTGGGAGAGGTGGCAGTTGACCCGATGTAGGCCAGTGAAGGAGGGGGGATGGAGTGTCTACACTAATGTGTAGCCTAAAGTGGCTACATGATAATGCAACATGAGCAAAGGTAACACAGGTCAGAGATAAACCTGACCTTGAGTGGTGTAACTTTAAGCTGCTTAAAGAGTGCTTAAAACTAGTTTCAGGTGTTACTGTGCAGACAATCCAGGGGTTAAGAGCTCCAGGAGCTGCCTAAAATGAATGTGTAACAAGGCCCTTAACCACAATGGTGCTTATACAAGCATGTTGCTGTCATCTAAATAAGGGCTTCATGGAGTTGCACTTGCACATACACTATGTCCTCAGTTATCCAAACCCTTTTGGAAAACACATAAAAAAGCCTTTGAGAGAGGTGAATTTGTTCAATACATTAAACTATAAGTGAGTAGTGCAGCCGTTTATCTTCAGCCATCTTTATATCTATGATAGCTGCTTTCCCTATGCCATACCTTTCTCTCAACATGTGAGGTCTCAAACTTCAACTGACCAATCATTGTTTAGCTTCCCTTCTACTCATAGTGTCTTTCTCTTTTGTTTTCTGAACAGTTTGATCACTGCTGCTAGTTACCAGGATGTGTATAATATTATCAAAGTAAAAGGATGATGACCAGTTCACCATTCTGATCATTGAGGGTTCAAGATAACCAGAGTTAAGATAATCAAAGATGCACAATCATAAGAAAGGGTCACTGCTGCAAGGAACTTACAGTCTTAAAGCATAACCTTACAAAAGCTGAAGGGACTGAGGGGAAGGAAGAAAAGAAAGTTTTTGTTCTGTCTAATGATTTGAGCCCAACAGACAAGGAACAGTGTGAGAAAAAATTGCTTTAGATAGGTAGCTACCAACACTGTAACTCAAGAGAAATGGGGTGCGTTGCCCAGTTTAATTCATAATGAAACAGGGGAGGGGAAAAAAAGATGCCTAGCCCTAACAGTCTGCACCATCTGTAAGGGCAGACAGAACGTGAGCTGATTCTCCACAATGGATGAAGTGTGAAATGAGTTCTGTCATCTCCGTGCACCCTAAGGGAAGTTGGCCCTTATCCGGGATTCAACATAGCAAGATCTCAGATTGTTTAATTTGAAGGGAGGGTTAGGGGACAGGGAACTCTACTCCATTCCTTCCAATTGTGCTATATGGCAAAAATAGAAATAATGCTAAATAAATGTATTGGGAGAGTAAGATGGGATGTCAGGAGGAAAAGGAAAAAAGAAACTACCACTTCAGCCTTTGCCACTTTTAGCAAATTCTAATTAGGAAGCTGGCAGCGCCACCCCCTCAGCAGGCAGCCGGCATTATGCGAGAAGCCGGCATTATTAACGCTGGCACAGAATGCAAGCCGACTGCAATCTGCAGAAGCGGCTGCTGAACTGGCACGGCATTCCCTCCAGTTCTTGGCTGAAGTGCCAGAACAGATGTCTGAAGGGTTTTTTTTCCCTCAACGTTGCATGACCTTATGCCAGAGATTACATGTGCCAAGGTAAAGGTTCTTAGTGGGTCAAGGAAACATCCTCAGTAGGAAAAACACTGCTTTTAAATGGTACTTCAGTGGGCTCTGGAGGGGTGAAAGGGTTTTTATTGGGTGGGGGAGGAGGCGGTAGGGGGGAGCACAGAGAAGTGTGTAACCATTCAGCTATAATTATAGTAATCTGGAATAGTCAATGAGAAAAAAAAACAATGGCCTTTCCTCTCTTGTTATTCTGAATCATTTGTAGATGTTCATGTTTTAATCATATTTTTTCCACATGAATCAATGCAAGAAATAGAACGACAGAGAGATAATTATGTGCATTGAACAAATACTCTACCTAGCTGAGGTTATGCTGGGAAGGGCTGTTTGTAATTAATGAAGTACTGCCACACACTTGTCAAGTACAACCAGCATTTTAAGGGCAGGCCATCATTTTACATTCTGAGCTCCCTGAAATTTAACAAAATCAGGAAGAAAATAATAAAGTTTTGCACTCTCTGCAGTGTCAGGTTCTGAAAAGCAAAAAAGCCCACAAATGAAATGCAAAATGTGTTTGGCTTTAGGTTGTTATGCATATGGAACTCAGCCTAGGTTCTTTCCAAGCCTAACCAAAGCTAGATAGAGGCATTCAGAAGGCACAATGTGGAATCAATCTAAGTTCCATGATTTTCTGTGAGCGGCATGTTTTAGATTGCTAGTGAACAGAATACACATTCACCCTTTGGTGTCAGCCAATCAGTGGTGAGGGGCAGGGCTGTATGCTGGACAGCCCTCTAAATCAGTGGCAGGGCCACCAGGTCCTCTCAGCCAATCAGAGGTGAGTGGGGAGGGGAGAGGGGGCAGCGCTGTGGTAAGCCTACAAAAATGATGGGCAGCCCCTTGATTTTCCCATGAAATTAGCCACCTGCCTCTTGATTTGGGTAAACCTCTAGTTATGGGTATAGACTGGTTTCTGATCACATATACCAGTCAAAGACAGACATTACAATGTCTGTACCTGCCCCAAAGGTCACAAACCTTACAAATTAACCTGGGCCAATGGGCACAGCTTTGTATTGCGAAACAAATCAAAACTCGTTGATTTCAATTAATTTTCACTTTTGTGTTTAGAATTTGATGTAAACACTGACATGTACAACTCTGAGCCTGGCAGAAGAAAACAAGGCATTAACATACAAAATTGTAATGACAAACTGATTTTCACACAGGACTAGAAAATACAAAATTCTAGTTAGAGCTGGTTGAAATATCCGTGAATAATAACTTAATCAATCAGCACAACTTATTTTAATTTTTACCAATAAAATGGTGAGCATTTTTTGAGACTGAGAAATTCTGATGAATATTTACATCAACATTTGGAATATAACTATTATAAATCAAGAACTATTAACACATACATTTTTCCTCATCTTGACCAGCTTTTTTGTCATAACATTTTGAGCAATACTGAATATATGAGTAAAAATGAATGAATAATGTATAGACAACGAGTAAATTGCAAAACATTTGCATATTTGCTATTTGTGGTATATAACTGGTCATGTGTGTCACATGGACATGGCTTCTACTTCCTGACTGAGAGATCAAATGAAATCACAAGATAACTGCAATGTTGATGATAAGAGAACAAATGTTGAGTCTTTGGGCACATTCCCACAAGTGCACATGTGTGGTTTGTAGCACTTTAACGCCTTTTGAGGTGCCATAAACTACACATGGCACATGTGCACCCATGCGCCACACTGCTAATTTGTAGCATGGTGAGTTTTTTTGACACTGAGAGATCCAGTGCTGGCCCCTGACTCCCATACCCCTCTCAGATCCCTTTGCCACTCACTGGAGTGCATGTGCAGGGGTGTGCCTGGGGACAAATAGCAGTGGCACATGTTTGCTGCTGCTATTTGTGTCACAGAAAACAAGCGACCCTAAATGTGCACACTCATGGGGATGCACCCTTTGTGTTCTTACACAGGTGTCTTTGTGCACTGTTGGATCATATATGGGAATCCATATGAACAATCATTCTCCAAACATTTATAAAAGTGATATTAAATAAAAGAGAGTACCTTTTATTCTGTATAGTTCTCATTACTGAAGTATCTGAGTGCCTCATAATCTTTATATGTTTCTCTTCACAGAGGGCCTGTAAGGAAAGGAAGTGCTATAATTTTCCTTTACAGTTGTGGAATTAAAACACAGGGAAATTAAGGTCCAGTTCTACAGAAGGACTGAAACACTTGGAAATACTGAGGAAAGGGTTGTTCCTGAAATATCATTCTCAATAGTGTTTTCAAGTGCCTAACTAAGCACTAGTAGGAGGAATCATCCCTTCTGCAGAAAATTCACTGTCCTGAACCCTTTCCTTTTCTTCCATGGACTGAACCAGGATCATTAATTTCTTTGTAAAATAGCGCCAGCAGCAGAAGCAACTGCTTTTCATTCAACAGCTGAGTGGTTAAAATGAACATCTAGGATATAGAAGACTGACTTAGTTTCATTTCCCTTCTCTCCAGAAGGGAATTCAAACCCATTCTGATCAAGAAAGTGCCACCAGGCTGCAGCCTCTTTTGTGGTTCAGTGCTGGGTGGAAATTTTTAACCAGTGCTATTAAAGTTGTTCCACTTTGCACATGTCTACATGTGCATTTCTGCCAGCTTAAACTTACTGCACAGTAAGCAGGAATAGGTCAGCATCTATACATGCAGATGTTAAAGCAAAGTAACGCTGTGTGGGGACTGATGGGACTAAAATTAGTCCCAAGTCAGTCCACACACAGTGTCACTGTGCAGTAAGGCGTCTACATGTGTGTTTCTGTGCAGGAACTAATAAGGCGTAAATTTGATACCTGCATGATGCGGGTATGAAATTTACACTCAAGCTGGCGTAAGCCATCATACTTACTGCACAGTGTGGGTATGCACGTGTAAATGTGTGCTTGTGCTGTGCAGTAATTTTGGTTACTGCGCAGTAACTGTGCAGGTGTAGATGCACCCTTTGTGTGGAATAATCAAAGAATTACTGAAACAGAGAGAATAAACATGACTCTAAGACTAGTAACTACACTGGGAGGTGGGAGTTTCTGGGGTGGGAGTTTCCAGTGCCAAGGATTATTTAAGTAGTTCAGCCAATAATTGAAAATCATATTAACAGAAAAGCCAAGTGTGCCAACAACCAAGTGAAGCCCTTAACCAATAGGCTAGAGAATCATGATAAACATCTCTCTTTCTCTGGCTCAGAGAGAGGGAATCATGAATCTTCCATGGAAGGACAAAGTGGTTCAACCGGAGAGAGACAACTTTAGTCTTTTTGCCCTTTCCCCTTCATTCAAATAGTCTGTAGATTTGTGGTTAGGGTACTCTCCTGGGAGATAAGAGAAAAAGATTTGAATTTTCTCAGGTGACAAAAGAAACGTAACCCATGGTTCTCACATTCTGGGAGTTTCCTGCACAATGAACTGTTGGATAAACAGGTGAGGGGATCAAACCACTATCAAATTCTTTCCTTTGAAGGAACGCTGCAGCTGATATACATATACATGTGGAGCCTTATCTGTTAAGCGTGCACTGAGAATGCCAACCAAATCAAGCCCTTCAGAGAAGAGAGAAGATACAAACTATGGATCATTATAAGGCTTAGGTATATGCTAGGAACCAAGGTGCTCAGCACTGTTAAAACTGAAACACTTCTGGGCAAACACAAAAAGCATAACTTGGGGACCTTTAAGGTGCCTGTACATGAGCATGGAGGCTGCTCTGCCAAATCGAGTCTGCTGGAGCATGATAATTAATTGAGTCTGCTGAGCCCTGGTAACTACTGTGCTCCAGCATCTCCCACATCTCATGTATCAGCATTCCCACACTTCAAAATGGTGGCAGAGGCACTTGAATTAAAGCTCATTGAACAAGGTTTAGTTCAACTGCCCCTGCCGGCATTTTGAAGTACGGGGACACTGATTAATTACAGTGGCTCTCAGAGCTGCTCTAATTAATGTGCCAGCCCCCACCCCTGGAGCATGTGTAAAAGTGCCCTAATGTCCAAAATATAGGTGCCTCCAGGATAGCCAGCAAATGAGCAGGGTTTTTGAGCCCTCTGTATTTTGAACTGAGGCAACTCAGTCCTTTTGCTCATCTAGCTCATAATAACGGGAGCAAGGTCATATAGTGTATGCACAGCAGCTGAGGGAACTAAATGCTGGTTCTGGAGTAGGGTTTCAGGATGTTAACCAGAAAACTATCTTCTCTCCCTCTGTTGAACTGAATCATTCAGTATTCAAGTGGCTGCTCATGATCACTCTTAGACAATAGTCACCCACCTCTTTATAATACAGTATCTGCTAGATATGCCAGATGCTCTTCCCCTTCCAGTTTTCTTAATCTCAAAAAAAAACGTCTGTTTTTTTCTATGCATTCTGTGTGCAACATAAGTTATATTTGCAGCACATTCTTCCAGCAGTGCAAGTGTGAGAGTAGGTGGGGACAATAGAATTGTAGAGGTGTGAATGGGTGGTAATATGCTAAGTGCTAGAGTGAGGCTCTAGTCAACACCTTTATTTTTTTGTGTGTTAGAAGAGAAGGAGAGAAAAAGAAGCATCTTCAGGTGCTTTATAAATTTAGTAAACATTAGTGAAGGTATATGCCAAGCCAGACACTGCCTTATAGAAGGATACACACAATGGACCTCTGTTAGTCAGGAGAAAATAGAAAGACCTGTAGCTACCCTAAAATTAATACTCCATCATTCATCCTCTAGAATGACATAGCCTCCCTTTACCTCCCCTCCTTTCACAACATCTTCACTTTTCAAGTAGAAAGAAAAGGGGCTGTTTATGGGGGGGGGGGAATTTAACATAAGATCAAGAAAAAAACATTTAACTCATGCACTTAAGATAATGTTTGTTGATAATAAACATGAGGGATTAGGAGGCTAAACAATTTTAGTGAAAAACCCTTATGGTCATACATTTACAATTTTTTTAAGGAAATTTCAGTAATTTATTTTTTCATTCCTGAGCCTCAGCCCAAAAGTGTTTTATTTCTAGATAGCTTAAAATTTTTTTTGATTCATTTTTAAAATCCACTGGGGGAAAATACTGCCATTTAAAATACGTATTTGTTGCATTTCTTTTTATATGAGTTTTGGAGGAAGCATAACCTAGTGCAGTGGTTGCTGGCAGAGGTGCTACAGGTTGGCTTCCAGTGCAAATGAAAGGAGTTGGGTTGGCTTATGACCCCCTACAACCTTCTCATCAGGCAGCATCAGACTAAGACACTGACCCTCTCTGCATATACTACCTCCAGAATGGGAAACAGGATGGCTATGAAGCCTGGGTGGAGCACCACACTAATGTAAAGATACAGCTTCCAGTCTAGAATGCATTGAACTCAAAGGTAGCTCATATAATCCTGCATGATGTTGAACCCTTTGTAAAATCTTTTGTAGAACCCTTGTAGAAGCTGATTTCCACAAACTCAGGAGTATGGTTGGCAAGGCCCTGCAGGACCACGGTCCAATGAGGAATACAAGAACAGTGGTGTTTCTTCTAGGAAGCAATCCTGAAAGCTCAAAGAAAGTCTATTCTCCATCACAAGAAAGGCAGCAAAATTGCTGGGAGACACCCTTGGTTCAACAGGGAAGTTATGGACATCCTGAAATTAAAGTGAGAAGCCTAAAAGGAATGGAAGTCAAGAACAACTACCACAGAGGAGTACTCAGCATCTGCTCGTACCTGTAGGGAGCAGATCAGGACAGAGAAAGCACTAACTGAACATAAATTGGCAACCGGAATCAAGGACATCAAAAAGTCCTTCTTTAGATATGTAGGAAGTCACAAAAGGAACAAGGGAAGCATAGGCCCCCTGATAAATGAAAAGGGATACCTGCTGACCAACACCCAGGACAAAACTGAACTCCTGAATGAATACTTAATGTCAGCATTCCACCAGTCCAAGGGTATTAGCCTCCTTGACAGGATACAGGATGACCATGGTGGGGGTGACCACCCTCTCATAGTTGACATAGATCTTGTGGGGGAGCACCTACAAAGGCTAAATATCTATAAGTCAGCTGGACCAGATGAACTACACCTGAGAGTGCTAAAAGAACTGGCAAACGTCATCACATGACCGATGGCAAAGTTATTTGAAGACTCATGGCACTCAGGAGAGGTCCCAGAAGACTGGAAAAAAGGCAATGCGGTACCTATCTTTAAGAAAAAGAGAAGGGAGGATGCAGGAAACTACAGGCCAATCAGTTTGACCTCAATCCCAGGTAAAATCCTAGAGAAAATCAAAGAAACCATCACATACAGGCTAACAGAAGTCAGTATTCTGAAGGATAGCCAACATGGCTTCATTATGGGCAGGTTGTGCCAGACCAACCTCATTTCCTTCTATGATCAGGTTATTCACCACCTGGACAGAAGAAATAAGGTTGATGCCATATACTTGGACTTCAAAAAGGCCTTTGACCTGGTTTCCCACATGTCCTCATGGTCAAATTGGGAAAATGTAGCCTCGACTACTTCATGATCTGGTGGCTAGGTAACTGGCTCCACAGTAGGACTGAAAGGGTATTGATTGATGGAACTAAGGCAGAGGGTGACCAGTGGCATCCCTCAGGGATCAGTACTTGAACCAGTGCTCTTCAACATGTTCATTAATGATTTGGATTCAGGTATTATAAGCATTCTGGCAAAGTTTGCTGACAACACCAAGCTATGCAGAAGCATTGTCACACTCGAAGACAGGCTGGCAATACAGGCTGACCGGACAGGTTTGTGAAGTGGGCAGATCTCAACGTGATGTCATTTAATACAGAGAAATGTAAAGTGCTCCATCTGGGGAGAAATAACCCACAACACACTTACAGGGTTGGCAGTACTCTGCTTGCTGACACCACAGCTGAACCAGACCTGGGTGTCATGACTGACAACAAAATGAACATGAGCCACCAATGCAATGCCATAGCTGGCAGAGCTAACCAAACACTGGCACACATCTACCGAGGCAACCTGAGCAAAGGAAAGGATGATATTCTCCTGCTTTCCTTGGCCTTGGTGAGACTGCAGCTGGAGTACTGCATCCAGTTCTGGGTGCCGCAATTAAGGAAGAATGTGGAGAAGCTTGAGAGAGTCCAGAGGAGGGCCACATGCATGATTAGAGGCCTGGAAACCAAGACATGAGGAGAGGCTGGGGGACTTGGGATTGCTCAGTCTAGAGAAGGGACGACTCGGGGGGACCTGGTGGCAGCCTATAAGTATATATGGGGCACACGTCAGGGTTTGGGGGAGCATCTATTCACCAAGGCCCCCCAGGGGAGGACAAAAAATAATGGGCACAAGCTGAATGAAGATTGTTTCAGGCTAGACAAAGAAAAACTTCTTTACAAGCTGAGTGCCAAGGGTTTAGAACAGCCCCTCCCCACCAGAAGTGGCACAGTCATTCACCCTGGTGATATTCAGAAAACATCTTGACACCCATCTTGCGGGGATCATTTGATCCCAGCAGTCTTTCCTGCCCATGTTCATGGGGGCTGGACCCAATGATCTGTAAGGACCCTTCCAGCTCCAAACAACTATGAAACTATGATGCTGCCTTGCCCTGACATAATGCTGCACTTACATTATACTACTTCCCATTCTGGCTAGTTTTGGTTCTAGAGCTTATGCAGTCAATCTCTCACTCTGTGTTGTTGATAATGCATATCACAATGAGGCTCTAATTTTGGTGGGGTTTCTGACTTCATTTCAGCATAAATTACCAAAATCACCTATATTTGTCCAGCTCCCCTTTATTCCTTTTCCTTGATTTTAATCATCTCTTAATACTTATTCAAGAAAATGTGCTGCCAAGAATCATAAAAAGTTAGGGTTGGAAGGAACCTCAGGAGGTCATTTAGTCCAAATCCTTGCTCAAAGCAGGACCATCCCCAACTAGATCATCCCAGTCAAAGCTTTGTCTAGCCAGGTTTTGAAAACTCCCAAAGATGGAGCTTCCCTCAACTTTCTGGGTAACCTGTTCCAGAGTTTTATTACCATTTTAGTGAGAAAATTCTTCCTAATATCTAACCTAAAATTCCCTTGCTGCAACTTGAGACCATTGTTCCTTGTTCTGTCATCTGCCACCATTGAAAACAGTCTAACTCCATCCTCTTTCAAACCACCCTTCAGGTAATTAAAGGCTGCTATTAAATCCGCTCTGTCTTCTCATCTCTAGACTAAATAAGTCCAGTTCCCTCAGTCTTTCCTCATAAGTCATGTTCCCCAGCCCCTGCTGGACTCTCTCCAGTTTGTCCAAATCCTTTCTGTAGTGGGGGGCCCAAAACTGGGCCCAAATCCTTTCTGTAGTGGGGGGCCCAAAACTGAACACAGTACTCTAGATGTGGCCTCAATAGAGAGGAACAATCACTTCCCTTGACCTACTGGCAACGCACCTACCAATATAGCCAAGTATGCTAATAGCCTTCTTGGCAACAAGGGCACACTGCTGGCTCATATTCAGCTTATTATCCACCATAACCCTCAGGTCCTTTTCTGCAGAGCTGCTGCCCAGCCAGTCAGACCCCAGCCTGTACCAGTGCATGGGATTGTTCTGTCCTAAGTCCTAAGTGTAGGACTTTGCACTTGTCCTTGATGAACCTCATGAGATTCCTTTTGGCCCAATCCTTCAATTTGTCTAGGTCACTCTAAATCCTAGCCCTACCCACCAGTGTATCTACTACACCTCCAAGCTTGGTGTCATCTGCAGGCTTGCTGAGGGTTAACTCTATGCCATCTTCCAGGTCACTGATGGAGGCATTGGACAAAACTGGCCCCCAGGACTGACCCCTGGGTAACTCCACTTGATACCAGCTGTCAACTAGATATTGAGCCATTGATTACTACCCTCTGAGCCCAATGCTCCAGCCAGCTTTCTATCCACCTTACAGTCCATTCATCCAGCCCATACTTCCTTAGCTTACCTAAAAGAATGCTGTGGAAGACTGTATCAAAAGCCTTGCTAAAATCAAGGTATATCACATCCACTGGTCTCCACATATCCACAGAGTCAGTCACCTCGTCACAGAAGGCAGTTTGGTCAGCCATGACTTGCCCCTAGTAATGATGCCCCCTTGCATGATGACTGTTCCTAATCACCTTTTTCTCCTCCAAGTGCTTAGAAATGGATTCCTTTCTGAGCTCCATGATCTGTTCCATGATTTTTCCAGGGACTGAGTTGAGGCTGACTAGTCTGTAGTTTTCTGGACCCTCCTTTTTTTCTTTTCTTATATATGGGCACTATGTTTACCCTTTTCCAATCATCCGGAACCTCTCCTGATTGCCATGAGTTTTCAAAGATGATGGCCAATGGCTCTGCAGTCACATCAGCCAATTCCCTCAACACCCTCGGGTGCATCCCATCCACCCCCATGGACTTGTAAACATCCAGCTATTCTAATTAGTTCCTAACCTGTTTTTTCACCATTGAGGGCTGCTCACTTCCTCCCCAAACTGTGGCACCTGGTGCAGCAGTCTGGAAGCTGACCTTGCCTGTGAAGACTGAGACAAAAAAGGCATTGAGCACTTCAGACTTTTCTGCATCCTGTCACAAGGTTGCCTCCCCCATTCAGTAAGGGACCCACACTTTCCCTGATCCTCCTCTTGCTACCAACGTACTTGTAGAAACCCTTCTTGTTACCTTTCACATCCCTTACTAGCTATCCCATCAATCCTTCATGCATCATTCAGTCTAAAAGCTTTGGTGGTGTAAACTGGCATAGATCCATGGCTATCAGTAGAAGCTTCATTGGCTCAAATTTACATTAGCATGGGACATGAGCTTGAAAGTTAAACATCCTGAATTGTGCAGTGTACTATGTAAAATATTTCTCATACAGATAGTCCACCAAAACACACAGTTTAGATGACAGAGTTGGTGTGTTTTGCCCTGGTTTATGCTGCATTCACAAAAGAAAATGATAATAATTCTTAGCATCTGTATTTTAAAACTCAACCCCACAGCACCTTCTGATAGATGCTATGTGCATACTGCAGTCAGTTGAAGCTGAGCACGCTCAACATCTCAAGATAAGGTACTTACTAGCTACAACGAAGCCAAGCCTCAGAAATTCACATCCTCATTCAGAGACACATTTGAAACCCTCACCCGAAGGCTGTTCAGGATTTGCAGTTTCCATTGGCACTCAATTCTACTTCACAAAGTCTAGACTGGGGCTTTTCTTGTATATATGCAAAAGGGCAAAGAGGTTGCAAGGATCCCCTTCTACCTTCAGACAGCATGGGTCAAAGCCAGTAGCAATAATACCAGTTATTTTATGCTATAAACTTAACAGTGGGGACAAGATGAAATGGCATAGGCCTACTTACCTATTTGTGCACCCATTTTTCATCATGCAGTTACATGAGGTGAAACTATGACACTACTAAAATCGATAGAAAAACTCTTCCTTAATTTCAATAAACCCTAGACTTCATTCCTATTTTATTTGAAAACACAGGAGAAGAGATGGTGAAAGAGACAAGAGAGAGAAGAAATGAAGGAACAAAGTGATTGCCTGAAATTATTTCTCAAAACAGACAACTTGGAGACCTGATTTTCTGTCAACTGTACTTTGCATTACCTTTGCCAAGTGAGAATGAAATGCTACCATTCTGCTTGGGTTGCATTTCATATTCATTATGTATTTACTTTCCATAGCCATCAGTGACAGAACAAGACATAAGCCAGTTGAGAAAGTGGCCTTCTATTTATGATTCAGAACTGAGGTTCTTATGAGACACAAGAACCTACATATTGTAACTTGGACTCCCAACCTGGTGGTCACAAACATGAGTAGCAATGATAACCTTCTCTTTATGGCTTGATGGGAGGGAACTCTGTTCTAACATGAAGTCACAATACAGAAAAGTTGGAGAACTTAGTGTCCTGGTAGTGTTCAGTGAAGCACAAGTATTTGAACCTCATGTTTATTTGTGCCACTTGTGATACTGAAAAGCAGGTGCAAAATCTCTGTCTATAGTAAATGGATAGTTAACAGGAAAAGTTACTGAATATCTCAAGCAATAGCGGTAATGTACATGAGTAAAAAAGGTGGATACATGGATTGGCAGATTTCCCTAAAGATTAACAAACCTCGCTCACCCCTCACCACTTAATGAATGGCCTCATTCTTTTCAATAAGGGTTTGGTGGACCTTAGGGTGTCATAACTCATCTGTAAATATTTTATCTAGAATGAAACTTGGCACCTGGTACAAGGTCACAGCCCCGGGAGCAAATATTTTCCCCACTTCTAAATTAGAACAGAAAATCAGTTGCCTGTTTTGAAGTTAGGAGAGTGCAAAGTGATTGGAAGTTAATGGCTTCAAACAGTCTTCTGGCTGATAAACAACTGGTTTGTGAGGTTTTTTTTTTTTTTCCAGACTACTACTCCATAATGGGGGCTCAACTGACTAAGGCCATGAGCAGAGAAACAAGTTACTGCTGGGTAACTTATGGTGTGATTTAACACATCAGTTTCGCCATAACTGTTCATGCCCTTAATCCATTGTTACTTATGTCTGCACCCGTAAGGTGATGTTACCCTCAATGAAATTTGGGTAAGATGCCATGCAGTAGCCACAGGGTAAGAGTGTGCATATCAGATTTTAGAACAGATAATGTGTTATAAATTCATAGCTTAATTTACCTTGAAGCAACTCGGTTTCATGTCTATAATGCAATCCTAGTCCTACTGAAGTCAATGCGAGTTTTGCCAAAGGTAGCCTGTTGACCTTTCATTCAGACTAGTAGGTGCACACACTGTACACGATTCCACACAGAGATTTTGGTATTATCAGGCAGAAGATCAGGAGTTTCAAATATGTTTGCTGACACATAAAGCCCAACATAAGCAGTCCATGTGCTTTTGGTATGGAAAAACACGTAACTAAACCATGGCTGCTTTCTGGCTGAATTGAGAGAGCTGTTTCCTACAAGGGTCTGAGGAGTCCAGGTGATTATCAGCTGGGCTAATATGGTAAACATGGCTGCACCTTCACCCTTCAAAAAGGAGACTCTGCTAATTGCTCTAGTCACAAGTAAGAAGACACCAGAACTATATTTAAGATTTGGGAGCCCTCAAGCTGCTGAAGAGGGTGACAGCACACACAAAGCTTCTATTTCTGTGCCTGAGCCCTCTCTATCTGTAGAATTAAATAACTGATCTTCCTTTTGGTACCACTCCTGTAGCTATTTAAGAACAGAGAGTGCCAATAAAATGGTGTATAGAAAAACTAACATGATACCATTTTTACACCCTGTTTCACACATTCAAGAAACACAATCCTCAGTAAGATCAGGAGAAATTGCATCAGTTATTATCTGAAAACTACAGCATATATCTCATTCCTCAGTAGACATGTTCCATGGGGTCTCTTTTTTATAAAGCTGCCTGTGGCTACATCTGTTTGGCTCCAGACCCACTTAAGTCTGCTGTCATCACTCAACCCCTGTATTACAGGGTCAGCTCCAACAAGAGAAAGGAGTGCATGAAACGCAAGTTCCCACTATTAAATGATTAGAAGAACCCAGGGGAATCCATGTTCCCCTTGTACATGTATTAATAGTTTACTGTAATAGCTGTATGAACATTTTATTTTCATTTGTTATCATGCAGCCCCCTCCTATTCCAGAGTTATTTCAGTGCACTGATGTGCCACATGTGCATGCGCCGTTGTTATGTCTTCAATGGTAATAGGGACACTTGTCCCACATGTGGAAATTCCAGTCTTTAATAGGGCTATCAGATTTATTGGACTCTATAATGGGTGTACTTTGAAAGGACAGGCAGTGTAGATTGGCTGTATGGCCAAAAGTTCACTGAGCTACATTACATCTGAAAAACTTGCTAAATCAAACCCTCTCATGAAAGTTCTGGTCTATGCAGCCAGTATCATGATAACAGACCTTCTTAAAGAATATTGGCACTTCTACAGCCCCTGGCTGCAGGAAGGACAGAGGTATATAAAATGACAAATACATACATACATACATACATAAATAAAATGTGATAAAAGTAAATGTTATCAAGTCTTTCTTTTCAAGTTTATACCTGCTCCGATGAGCTTATCCATATCTCCTTTGCCTCATATCCCATGTTAGTGCTACATAGATGGAAACGCTTTTCAAGATGGAGATACAATAAGACAAATCTTTAGCATTTGACAATTAAGAACGCTGTTGCGTGAACATGCAACTGACAGAATTTAAGTACAGAGCACAGGCAAGCTGAGCACTGATCAATTGAAAATCGGCAACAATGGACTGTGTACAAGTATCTCCTCTGAAAATATGACCCCAAATACTATAATATAAAAATCTCAATGAGCTGAGGGCCCAGCCTTCTATTTGGCAACATTTTCACTCTTAGTTCTGCATTCACAAAGGAAATAATGCATTGGCACTGAATTTTCATGGACTAAGAAGTCCAGGTGAACCTTTTGCACAGCTCTAAGTAACGTTACTTTCACATAATGGACTTACAGTAATAGCAGCCCTTAGTACTGAGACTGAATGTTGCAGAAACAAAGAGACGAGGTAGATTTGTGGATAACTTGGTGAGAGCCTAAAAAAAAATCTTTCCATTGGCCTGTCCTCAGGAATGATGGAATGCTTTATTTACTCATATAAAGAGGAGGTGGTTGTAGGTGTGGGAGATGCAAGTCCTTTTAGCTGGTCTCTTACTCATTTGGCACAGAACTGAGGAACTGAACCAGACTCAATTTAAGCTCGTAGAGTGTCTGTTTGGTTTTTCTTTCCTCCCTTTTCCTTCTTTTCTTCATCCAAGATTCAGACAGGAAAGCAGCAACTGGCCCACTTTCCACTGGGGCCAGGGTGCTTTGGGAACTACCTCAGCTGGCTTTCTACATCATATTTCCAGGATCTGGGAGAGGTTTCCAAAAACTGTTCAGGCCCACCCACGTCTAAACACCAAAGCTTCCCTTGAGCAGGGATAGCCAACCCTAGCAACCCTCCTACAGAACAGATGTGGGTGGGCCTCCAAGTTTGGAGACTTCTGAATGATGGAAATGGAACTTCAAAGGGACCTAGAGGAGGCACTTCAGAAAATCAATCAAATCTGGTGGAAAGATGGTTAGTGGCTTCTTATGGTCTCTCTCTCATTTCTTTTTAAAGCTATTGCTCTTGGACACAGGAAGGTGCTGTCACCCTCTCCACAGGCCACAAAAGAGACTTGAGAGTCAGAGAAAAATGTTGACTACATGAGCCCTATTGGTAGCAGAACTAGAGATGCAACCAAGCAATATCCCACTGTCATAATCATACTGATGAAAAGGATGTAGAATAATAGAATTAGAAGTTTTTGCCCAGATAGTTTTCTTTCACTGAAATTTCTCAAAGCATTGATCGATATTCAGATTTGAGAGGCAGGTAGGTTTTAGCAGGTCTCTTTCTCATATAAAGGAACTGAGCCATAGAGAGGCTCAATGATTTCCCCAAATTACATAGAAATCCTGACATTTTAGTCCAGTGCTCTAACCCATAAACAACACACGTGGACAACATGGTGAGGGGAATCCCTGTCATCAAGAAAACAACATTTTTCACCCCAAAAATTTGTTTGCGGATGGAAAAAGGAAAATTTCTCTTTCTAGCCAATTTTGTGAATATTGATGAAAGCTGAAACTTCCGTATGACGAATGATTGTTTCATGCAATTCTAATGTAAGATAAAACAATCCTTCATTGCTTACCATATGACTCTTGGAAGTGGTCACTCTTTCTTCCAGGAAATAAGAAATACTTTACCTTATGTCCATCCTCACTGCCAGTTAAAATATAAATTAAATATAGGAATAAACAGAATTTCTCTGTAACTAGGAGAAATATATTTTGTTGTCACTATAGCAAAGGTCATAGCCAATAAATTCGTAAAGAAACCTGCTTAGCAATTATAACCTGGGGATAATATAAATTGAGTCAACTGAGCAGAATCTGTCCTATAGGAAGTGGTGTTGGTGACTCAGTTGGCATCTCTTGAGTCTGGACTGTACAAATACCCCAGCCTTCTGGTGTTAGATATTACTGTGCTGCATGAAGCACTGTTCTTTACAGCATTTGTTGCAGAAGTAAAAGTATTACATCTCATATACTGGCTAAAGGAGAATTTGGGCAATTATATTTATTCACCTAAAATTTCTATGGAACTGCAGTTCTCAGCTTTGTGTCCTAAAGGGTGTTTAGTGAACAGTCTTCACAAGGTGTCTTTATCTGAGAGATGAGAAAGTGATTTCTATGGGTTCATCTCTGCTTGAAACCTAAAAACATCCCAAAATGCTTTAAAAATAGACAGGATCACAAGAACTGAACCCTTAAAGCCTTAAACTCAGATTAAATTACAAATCCAAAATACATGGCTCTGGGTCATTTTAAGTGTGCAAATTATTCAAATGTGCCACTGATCCAGAAATCCACAGCCACAGGAGCCAGGGATATGGGGGCCTGAGGACCTTGGCTGCCCTTGAGAAGAGGGAATCCTGAAATGGGAACATCAAATCCCAGTCCCAGGCTGCATGACTCCAGGACAGCATTTGTCCCAGATTCCCAACATCATGCAGGGATTTGGGTTTTCCATTCACCGCAGAAAAACATGGGAAATGGCTGGTGGGTTTCCCCTTGAAGCCTGGCAGAGTTCCAGCCTTCATGTGGCTCCAGGGAGTAGGACACAGTGGGGGCCACGTGCATGTGTGCGTGCACACAAGCACATGGCCAGGAATACAGCCCCAGGCAGCAGTGGAGAGCACTATTTATATGTATTCAGCCTCCATAAACACTGCAACATTTCAACTCTTCAATGCAACATATCAATTTAGTAATCATTCAGTAAACCAGTTACCATCCTAGCTGGCAGTAAAACAACAAAATCCACCAAACTTGAGAAAGTCATAGTCACCTCCCTGAGATGCGACTTTTCCTTTTGCTCCAATTCATTTGCTTGTCTTGTTCAACATCTTTAGCATCCAATTACACTTATATTTCAGGATTCCTGTTCAATACACTCTTTATTGTACTCCAGTTTCAGTTACGCAGGTTTACATGGGTGTATGTATGTAATGCTCTACTATTTACACTTTGCAATTTTTAATTTTAGTGAACTTACAGTGGTGATAACTTCTGAATTTTTCTAGTCTAACTAAAGCCCCAATCCTGCAATCATATTAATTTGTGACTGAAGTCAGTACGACTTTGAAGGGATGCACAGAAGCAGATCCAGTTGCATGATCAGGGCCAAGTACCTATCACATGCTAATGGGATAGCAAACAGGTAATCCTTAGCGAGGGAAAAGCACCAAGAGAATAATTTGGATTCCTTTTATTTGCTTTGATTACAGCTCTTTGGGCTGAGTATCTCTCTGTGAAGGCTTGAGACATTTAATTACGAACTACCTCTTGAGTATGAATAACACAATATTACTGTGTCATTTGAAGCCAAACTTCATTAATTTCCCAAATCTCTGGAAGGAAAGGCCACATAAACAATATTATATATACTTCTTTAAATATCTCCTTGATATCTTTTTTCTTGCACTGGAATAACACTTGAATGCAAGATGCCTAGCTATAATTTTTAATCCCAGCTGTTACACACTCCCATGATAATGAAATACCCCATTCTCCAATATGAATATTCACAGCACATTAAATATAGGAATAAAGAAAGAAACGCAAGCTCTTAACCCTACTCAGTTCTGACTTCAGGTACTACATGCCAATATCTACCAGGCACAGCAAGGATCTAGGTGTTCAAAGCTTCAAAAACAAAAAGCCAGAAAATAAAAGAGAGTTGAGAGATCCCAGCTTTTCTTAGGGGTGGTTGACAAGCTGGATTATAAAATAAACCATAATGTGCCAAGCAGCACAGTGCATGGAGCCAAGAAAGGGATAATTTCAGGCAAGACCCAGTCTCCAGAGCCAAAACCACTAGACTAAAAGCTTTTCAGAAGGTTTGCCATTCCCATTGCTGCTGAGATGAATTTTAACTCATTATTGATTAAGGGAATTTTTAAATCAATTTTAATTAAATGAAAGATTTCTATCATGACTTCTTGTGTGTGGCAGTCAAACTGGACCACATAAAAATATATAATGTGCAATCAGGTAGAAGGGGCCACAGACAAGATGTTTGACCGACGGGTTCTGAAGATTGAGGTGAGACTGCTCATGTTCAGTCTTTTTCTTTTTTTGTTTCTTTACTGCACAAAGATCACATGTGTCTTTTGTGCTAGCAAAGTCAATTTTTTAATAGGAACTGATATGGCTATCCCCTTACATCAGATGCAGTCAAGTAGTACTATCTGCCTAAAAGCCAAAGAAAGGGGTAGGTTTGCCAGCCAAACAAAACACACACAGTCATATATACAGATAAAAGAGCCAAGATACATGGCTCCTAGACATCTCACCAGAGTGGGTCAACCTCATTGTCTGCCTTTTAAAGGGGACAGGGCACTTCTGGGCATTCATGTCTTTATAGAAAGGATGAAGGTGCCAAAAATCTGTTCATGAACAGGTTTCCCAACATTTGTTCAGGCAAACTCATACATTCACAATTTGCTTTGTCTTATTTACACTAAATGTAATTCATAGGACCTTCTGAGGCACTGGTTTTCCTCACATAATCCAAACTAGGACAGAGACTTGTCCCTTTCTAGTGACTGGTCCATATAAGCAGTCTGCTGCTGCTTCTAGCTAGTAGACTTAAGCCTAGATCCATAAAAATGTTCAAGTGCCTAGAGGTGCAGAGAAGGTCCCAAGTGTAAATCTCATCGAAATCAATAAGAGTTAGACACACTTGTGTTTAACAAAATCTCACTAGAAATACCACTATGTGCATCTTTGGTCCTCTAAATATCTTTACTATTGTGCCCCTTATCCCTTTGTCAAGTACTGAATGTTGTGGGTTCAAACCCCTTGGGTGGGGGGGGGTGGTTCAGTTACACTCATCCATCTTAGCTGGGGCCCTGAAATAAATCAAAGTAGTCTTATTTAGACACAGACAATTCTCCACAGGTCCCTACTATTTCAATAACACTATTTTGCACTTCTCTAAGTCTTTTTGCACACTATGGGTGTTTCCCAATGAGTGGGAATGTGTATTTCCCTGGGGACAAGTAGCAGCAGCACACGTTGTGCCACTGCTACTTGTCCCTAGGGAACGTTCATGTCATGCCTCACTCTAGCCTGTGGCACATCCTGGGTGGGGTAGGGGAGGCTGGGGCCAGCAATTGTGCTGGCCCCTGCAGCCTTACCTGGGGTCCTGGGAGCCTCAGGGAGCACAGTGCTCCTGCAGCAGGGAGCCTGGCCAACAGCTGGAGTATGGCTCTGGCCTGCCAGGCTCCGGTTTTAGGCAGTGCGTGCTGCCACCATGTGTGCTGCCCTGCTTTTTTTAGTTGTGGGGTTTTTTGACCCCAGGATCTCCTAGGGTCAAAAAAACTCCCCCGCACTGTAAAGTAGCAGCACAGGGAATACCTGCACGTGCAGCATGTGTGGCATTTGGTGCTACAGATGGATCTGCCGCCTCACATACTGCACATCTGTGCTCATCTGGAAGCACCCTATAGGTTTCTATCCATTAGGTCATTAACATTAATCTTTACATAGAACCCTGTAAGTAAGATATCTATCTATCTATCTATCTATCTATCTATTTTATGGAACAAGATTTTGCCTAACAAGTTAAGTGACTTGCGATTACAGAGGGAACCAGTAACAAAGGGGCAATTAGCCCCACATAAACCATATGAGTGTTTCAGAGTCATATTCTTTCTCTCAGGTCCTTTCAGCAACTAAAAGGAGGGCTATGCCATCTCCAAATTAGAGAAATACCATATGTATCCATCGCTGCTCTTGGGAGCACATGTAATAGTAAGATCCTGAGAGTATCCATGGACAGCTCCAAAAAGCAGTCACATGACATTCTTCAGCAAGTGGCAACAGGTTGGTGAGACTTGTATCTCAGTGATAGATTCAGAATCCCTCCAGAGATGGTAAAACCATATCCAAACAGTGACCAACTATTTTCAAACAATGCATAGTACAGTGAACTGGCTATTTTACAACCCTGGCCCAGTTTTCAAAGTGGCCTCAATTTGTGTTGTGCAAAATATTCACGTCCAACCGCAAAACTGCAATCATCCTTAGTTTAAATTCAGCCTGAGTCCCCGGGCCAGCAGTGGTTAGCTCAAACTTCTGGGGTCCGAGTCAGAGGTTTTTGCAATATTTTTCCCTGCCTAGACATCTTTGAATATATAAAGACTGTTGTACAATGGTGAATTTTATGTTCAACTTGTGTTTACTAAAGGGAAGAAAAAAATCAAACACATAGTTGTATGTTTTTTGCTATCCCTACTTTTTCCACTTCCAGTAAAAGATTGAACACTATCCCTCACCTTAAAATTTTAAACGTCAGATAAAAACATTAATTTAAACTCAATTTTTTTCAAACTTCCAAACATTGTGACCTCAAAGTTATCTGATCTGCCTGAGCAACTTGAGATCAAGAAGTGAACCTGCTTCAGACTGAAATTCATAATGTTTTGCATTGTCTTAAGGCTTAGAATGAAAAGAACCCCTCAGCATTTTTTATCAGGACTATTAAACACCAAAGACAGAAAGACAGAAAAGTCCTAAGTAAATGTATATCATATTTTACACTGAGCCCAATGCATCTTAACTCAGGACTTGAGGAGCATTAGTCACTGTTATGTCAAAACCCATGCAATATAGACAAAATTAATAAAGCTAATGATGATTATTGTATCTTCTGCCTTTCATACAATGAAAAATCATATAGGCACACAGGGTTCCAAATAACCCTGCTAATTAAATGTGCAAAACATGAAATGTCTAGCTAAATATACACACGTCACTTTGGCTAGTCTTAGAAACTCAGAAAACTAGGAGTACTACCAAAGGACTCAAAATCTATTTAAAAGAATAATACACAAGTCCCACAAACTACAGTGACAAACATCATTACTGAGCCTCAGTGTTTTTATTTAAGGAACGCTCAGTTACTAATCTGACTCACACATTTAAACATACCTAGATATTTTGTTCTCTAAAATTGTATCCTCGATTTTTCCATTGCGCACACAATTTCGGCTGACAGCAAACAGTTATGTACAACTGTATTTGATGAGACAAATCTAGAAGACGTTAAGATTCTGCTAGTGACCACTGTCCAAAAATATTCAACACAAGATAAACAAAAAGAATATCATGCTATTGGTTGGGGGCAAAACATTTTTGAATTGCAAAACTTTTCGGAATCAAATATGTGTTTCTGCCAGTGGCAAAGTGTTACCTTTCCAGCAGATGCCTTGCAAAATTTAAATTAGTAACTTTGCTGAAATCAAAATAAAAAGTATCTGCTTAAAATATCTTATCTAGGAAGTAAAACAGTAAAAATACAGTCAGCCAATAAGAGTTAGACCTCTTTTCTGTTTCCAGTACCTATCTGTGTACATAAATAATCCTCCAAAAGTATTAGTATGTAGCTAACTATTAAAAGTTTGTATGCTTAGCCAAGTCCTTCCAAAGTATTCAGACATCTGCATGAATTCCCATGAGGACAGGTATTTTTAAAGGGATTTCCAGTAATTCTTGTTCCCAGTCAGGAAAAATTTGTCATGAGAACAGTCTCTTTTGTAGTTTTACATACGGTCTGTCTGCAGTGTAAAAGTGCACAGGGCATTCAAAGGCGAAATAAGGGAAGTGTCAATTTTTTTTCCGAAAGTTTAGTTTAATTTGAATGTAAATATTACTAGAAGATGAGATTTATTTCCAAACAGCTCACCAATCCTTATCTCTGTGATGACTGCAGAAATGATTGGAAATTTAGGGATGAGCTTCCCAGAAAATTTCCACAAACCTAGAGTGTGTGTGTGCATGTGTGCATTCCCTGCTGTAGAAAATATTGCTGAATGTTGATGACATTTTTTATCACTTGACCAAAAGATTTTTATTTTCAAGCAAAAAATGAAAAATTTTTAATGTAGAGGTTTGATAAGAAGACTGTATTTTCTGTGGAAAACATACACTCCGCCTACCACAAAAAAAAAGTATTCATTTGAAAGACCAATTTTCCATCAAAAACACTTCAGGTAAAAACATCTTTGACTATCACTTGTTTAGTTAAAATGACTAGGTCTATTTTTATTTGTCCATTACTCCCTTAATTGAGGACTCTAGGATCTCACCATTCATAAAACCCAAATACAGGTTATGTGTGAAACAGTGGAGTCTCTCTGTAATGTCAGGATACATCGTGTTATTCTCTTTAAATAACTTGGAGCTCAATGGGCTCATGCTATAATGATCATTCATGATTATCTTGTGGTATACTGCGAGTTAAATAAGGTAATTATTGATGTTCCTTGCTGTGAATGCACCTAGATGTGATGTGATGAGTGCTGTACCATCCATCTCGACCAGGCACCCATTCCTCAACTCGCCTGCCATGACTTGGTGTTACTGTATGAAAAGGAGGGGTCCAGTGATGATCCTCTTCACAGGGACCCCACAGATAGAGGTACTCACAGTTTCGACACGATGTTCCATGGGGCTCCGCCTACCCTACACCCCATCCACTTGCCAACTGATTGGTACAGCCCACGTTTTCCCACCATGCCCGGTGGACCCCAATTTCCCTGAGGGGCCAGCATTGGTGAAAATTCCTACTGGCTAGCCCAGCCTGCTATGACGGTTGGAATCCTAGCCTCGACTGCGGCTGGGTTAGGCTCCAATCTCCTCTTTTCCTCTCTGGCGTCCTCCTCTTCCCTCTGGGAGGAATGCCTCTAATGCATTTTTTTTTTTTAGAAGTTAGATGCTGGGGGGGAGGGGGAGGATGGAAGTAATTCCTCCCTCCTGGTCTAATGCAGGGACCCAGTTTCCTCCTGCTCAAGATGCTGGCTTCGAGCTGGCTGCCAGGCTCCTGCTGGCCACCAGAGCTTCACCAGGCAGGGCGTGCTCCCCACCAGTGTCCTCCTCCTCTCTCCACCCACTGCTGGGTTCTGGTGGGGCCTTTTAACTTTCCTGCGGCCACGTCTCCAGCCACCGTGATTGGCCCAGGGTTTCCCCACCCCAGGAACAGCTGTTTAAAGTGTCAGCATAACACTGGCTTGAGTGGCCATGGTTTCTGCTCCAGCTCCAACCCCAGCTCCGGCAGTGAGTTTCCCCAGGTGGAAGGGTCTTGCTCATGTGGTGTGGGGCTGGTGAGGGTTTCGCCACCTCCTTCTGGCACCTGTGGGGGCTTCTCACCACCACACTTGCATTCACCCTTTCTTGGCCCATGACTTCAAAAATTATAAGTTCATAGATTTATAGTGTACTGCGAGAGAGTGGGAGGAAGGACCCTGAACCAAAACGGAAGGTCCCTGGGACCAGAATACCTAGAAATGAGAGGAAAAAAACAAAAAGTTAAAGCAAAGAAACTACTTACCTACAGCAGGAGCCGTGGAGCAGCTGGAAAGGAGAAAGAAACCCACACGGCTTGTCAGCCACGTCTTTATCCAACTGAAGCCAGCTGATGACGTCACCGGCAATCACCGGCCAGCGTGGATAAAACCAGCTGCTGGTGGAAATGAAGGAAGAGGAGGAGCAGACCCAAGGAGGACACAACCACAGGGTGTCCCTTGGGAGGCTCTTGGGGAGGAAGGGCAACAGACCGAAGAGTCAGAGGAGGCTCTGGGCACTGACCCTGGCAGCAGCAGCAAGGAACAGCTTGACAGAGAGAGAGATGAGCCAGAAGCAGCCCCTGCAGCCAACAAAGGCAGCAAAGGCAGAGGGAACAGAAAGGTGGACGTGGCAACCCACACCGCAACAGGTGGGAATATCGGGGCCAGTGGGGAAGTGGAGGAATCCCCCCCTTTAAGAGAGTCCTGGCAGGAGCAGCAGGAGGGGCTGTGAAGAGGCAGGATACCTATCCTGATTACATGGAGCGACCAGGCATACACAAAGGGGCCACGAGGCACCTGAATAGTGATGCCACAGGAGGGAGAGAAGTGGGGAAGGACCGTACTCCAGGAAGAGGAGGATAAAGCGGGAGAGACAACCCGAGCAGCAGGACACGGGCACTTTGCCCTGCGTAGGGGTCCTCTCATAGAAAGGCCTTAGGGAACGAGGCACCTGGCACCCTGACGTAAGGGACCAGGAAAGGGGCCATGCAGATTCCCCACAATAGAACAGAGGATTATTTTGTGTTTCTCTTTTGCGTTTCCCCATTTGAAGGGGTTGAGGGTCAGAGGAGATGATATGGCTACGATATTCGGTACAGGGCCCATAGGGGCAACACATTTGTTTTAGTGAAGTATCTTACACTAGAGGGCGCAGGCTTCATGACCGAGAACACCGACTACAAACAACCCGGGGCGGGTTGAGCAAAGCGGCTTTGAGATTCATAAACTGTTAGGGGCTGGAAGGGATCTTGCAGATCATTGGGTTCAGTCTCCCTGCACTAGGCAGGAAAAGGCAACTGGGGTCAAGTGACCCCAGCGAGGTGACTGTCCAGTCCCTTTTGAAGATTTTCAGGGTAGGTGACTGTACCACCACTGGAGGGAATTTATTCCACAGTCTGGACACCCTGACTGTGCAGGAATTTTTCCTGGAATTTATCCTGACCTTCCAGGAGTTTGTATCTACTGCTCCTGGTCTTCCCCAGGAGTGCCCTGGTGAACAGCTGTTCACCGAGTTCTTGGTGTACTCCCCTGATGTAGCAGTAAGCCGTTACCAAGCCCTTCTCAGCCTTCTCTTCTGAAGGCTGAAGAGGCCCAAGTCCCTGTCTTTCCTCATATGGATTGTCTTGCAAGTCCCTGATCATACATGTAGCTCTTCTCTGGACCCTCTCAAGTTTTTCCACGTCCTTGTTGAAGTGCAGCACCCAGAACTGGACACAGTACTCCAGCTGCAGTCTCACCAGTGCGGAGGACAATGGGAGTATCACTTCCTTAGTTTTGCATGAGATATAACCATTAATGCATGACAGCATGTTGTTTGCCCTGCTGACCACAGCATCACACTGCCAGCTCATGTTCATGCGATAGTCAATCACTACCCCTAGTCCCTTTCAGCCATGGTACAAGTCAAATTGTCACCACCAAGCCTGCAGGTATGTTGGGGATCATTTTCCCCTAGATAGAACACTTTACACTTCTCAGTGTTGAACTTCCTCGGGCTCCAGTCCGCCCAGCTCTCTAGCCTGTCCAAGCCTGCCTGTATCTGCAACCTATCTTCTGGCATGACCACACTCCCCCATAACTTGGTGTTGTCTGCAAACTTGGTCAGCAAACTTTTCACCACCACATCCAAATAATTGATAAAGATGTTGAAAAGCACAGACCCCTGAGAGACACCACTGGCCACTTCTTGCCAGGATGACACAGGTCTGTTCATGAGAACTCTCTGGCTCCTACCATGCTGCCTATTTCCACCAACTGAACTGTTGAGCAGTTAAGCCCACAATCTTCCAATTTTTCCACAAGGATATCATGAGATACTAGCTCAAAAAGCCTTTTGGAAGTCTAGGTATATAATGTCAAACTTCTCTCCCATGTCCAGGTGGCAAGAGAGCTGTTCATAGAAGGAGATGAGATTGGTAAAACAAGATCTACTCGTGACAAAGCCATGCTGGCTGATGTTCAGGATTTTACCCTCAACGAGCGTATTGCACATAGATTCTTTAATGAGTTTTTCCAGGATTTTCCCTGGGATGGAGGGTAGGTTGATTGGCCTATAGTTGCCCAGGTCTTCCCTCTTCCCCTTCTTGAAGATGGGCACAATGTTGGCCTTCTTCCAATCCTCAGGGATCTCCCCTGTGTGCCATGATTTCTGAAAGAGTTTTGCCAGGGGTTCCACAATGACCTCAGCCAGCTCCCTCAGCACTTTCAGGTCCATCTGGTCCTGCTGACTTACAAATGTCCAGTTAGTTGGTTTTGCACCAGCTCAGCATCCACAGTGGGAAGGCTATCATTCCTACCATACCCCCTGTGATCCTTATCTCGCTTGTCTTTCCCCTTGGTCTGGTGAAATACTGAACCAAAGTGGGCATTCAGGAGTTAAGTTTTTTCCTGAGTATCCATTACCAGCTGTCCTGAGGTGTTAAGCAGGGCCCCACTCTTCCATTTGTTTTCCTTCTGCTCCCTACATACCTAAAGAAGGACTTCTTATTGTCCTCAACTCCCTTGGCTAACTTAAACTCAGTCTCCTAATAGAGCTGAAAGAAATGGTAGCCCACATTTATCCTTGATATAAACTCAGCAATTTAATGAAGTTATAATACACTAGGGATAAATTTGGTCTAAATAAGTTTGGCATCATACAGGAAATGCATTTTGCTGCTTAGGCTGTTCTTCTCCACAGGACTGGTGAACAGGGGAAGATACTCACAAGCCAAGAAGACATCCATTTGACTTAAACTGCTGGGGAGTACTGACAGCAACATTCACTTGATGTCAGTGGCCCTGAAGGAGGAGCTGCAGCTTCCCCTTAGCCAGTGGCACTAGGGCAGTGGTATTGTAGCATTGGTTAGGAACAAGCCTCAGATACAGGGAACCTTGAATGCTAAGTAAGAAATGAGTGCTAGGGCAAGAGGCATAAAAGCCCAAATGCTGAGGTAAAATTTGAAGCACTCTTATGGCCCCTCCAAGAAACTCTAAATGCTTTTAAAAAAGGTTTTCCAGTGGAACTGCTTTTTGACTAGTAACAACCTAAGTGTCTGTTCCTTAGGAAGAGAAATCCTACCATTAGTTATAAAAGCCATGGCTACCAAAACAAAATTTTTTTTTACAGGGCAGAGCATTTCTGAACACTTGTCCTGTAGATACAATGTAAGGTTAATGAAAACAGGTTGGTTTGTTTTTTCAGTGACTAGGTCTTATAGTCTTATGGGAGATGTACCATTTTACTTAGTCAGTCTTGGAACCAGGGTCTCTGCTGCAGCCAATAAGTTCACATCATGACTTAAGAAGGGGCAGTGAATTTAAAGTTCACAGTAATCCACCTTTGTGCTCCTTTAATCCTGCACTTGCTTGTCTACATAGGGAAGTTATCATGGAACAACTAGTGGGCCACAAATTCACACTCGGTGCACAGTAAGTTTCAGATAGCACATTCCAAGTCCTGTAAGCCACCTCACACCTTACTGCACACTAAACTACCCATAGAAGTTAGTACAGGAGAGCTCATGACATCAGCTGGTAATTGCAGGGTATAGGGCGCGTTTACACAAGATGCTTAACTGCACAGTAGCATAGTTTACTGCACAGTAAGCATACTCACCTACATGTGTGCACACTTACTGCACAGTAAAATTCCTAATCGCAAATGAATTTACTTGCTATTAGTTACTGCAAAGTAACACACATGTAGACACAGCCTAGAAGCAGATTTGCTCCCAGGTCAGCCCTGCGACCTGGCAGCACAGGGACAGCAGTGCAAAGGCCCAGAATGCTGGCGTAAGACCCACAATGGCCTCATCATCACTGACATCTATACCCAGGCCCACCACCCAGGGCCCCAACTGGTCATAGGAGGAGACTGGTGACCTTGTGACACTATGGGGCAAGATGGAGGTGCAGCACCAGTGTCCCTGCTGGGGTCTGCCTAGGTGGACAGGGTCGAGGCACCAGATGCGTGGTGGCAGCCCTGGGATGATGTGGTTGTTGCACATGGGGAATCAGGAGGGCCCAGACAGCCCTGGGCCAGCTGTTAGGGCCTGCACAGTGGCCAGCAAGAGTCTGGGGTGCTGGTCATTGCTGCCAGGTGCAGCAGCAGCCATGGTTCAGGGAAACAGAGGTGGCAAGGAGAGTGCTATTGCATGCTGTCCCTGTGCTGCACACACTGCTCCTGGCCAGTGGCTGGCCAGAGAGCAATAAGCAAGGCTGACTTTTGAAGAGGGCTCCCCCCAGTGGTGGCAGGGACCCATAGCCGGGCCCCAGGAAGCAGGAGCAGAATGGCAGCAAATCTGCTCCTGCTTTCCTGCATGTGTAGATGCCTACCTGGCACCATTCACTTGCAAGTAATTTACTCATGAATAAACTAGTGCCACAGCAAATGTACATGTAGACATGCCCACAGAGAAACACAAGCCCTAGACCACTTCCCCTGGCCTTTTCTTACAGTCACAGAGACAGTAGTGCAGTAGGAGCTGCTGTGTTTGTCTTATACAAAAGGGGACAGCCCATGTGCTGACATGTTCTGTCTGTGGACCAATGTGTATTTGGCCATATCTCCACTAAGAAGTAAATGTGCATTAGAGAATAGGCTTCCCTATAGTCTAAGTACAGCTGCTAACATGTGAAAATACAGAGCCCTGCTTCATTAATATTTGATGTTTTCTTTCTTCATCAGCCTTCCTTTGTGGAACCACAATCCCATGGTCAACAAAGACAAAACTCTCCTGTTGACACCACTCATACAGCCATGCATTCTCCTGAATCTTCCTGGGCCTTCATCCTTAACCAGAAGGAATAATAAGAATGACACCTGTGTGTACGGACTCTTTCACCATTGCTCCTACAAAATTGTAGTCATTATTATCTCTTCAAGTTAATTGCTGGTAGTATCATTAGTTCCCTATGGATGAGTAGCATAAGGCAATGATCAGAGAACAAGCTAAGCTAATGGTGGGCAAAATGGTGGATCTGGCCATTGGCCAGATTTTATTTCCCAGCAGATCCTGCCCACTTTGCTGCAGCTGGCTTCCATGGAGACCCCAGCAGCAGTGGCACTGAGACAGTGTGGGGCTAGAGTTTCCATGGAGACCAGCCCCAGCAGTGCTGGCAGGGTGCTTAGCTGGGTGGGGAGTTGCTTTGTGGCCAGGGCTAGGATCTTGCATGATGACAGCATGGTCCTGAGTCAGGGCAGAGCTGCAATCCACTGCCTGCACACCCCTGCCTGGAGTGTGCAGGCAGTGGATCATAGCTCTGCCCCAGCTCCAGACCACACCATCACCACTAAAAGATTCCATCCCTGGAGCAACTTCCCACCCAGCTGCACACCCTACCAGCACTGCTGGCACCAGTCTCCATAGAAACCAGCTGCAGTGACACAGGCAGGGGCTGCTGGGAAATGGAGTCTACCATGGGTCTGATCTGACTTTGCCCACCCATGACCTAAGCCATGGCAAAAATTCCATAGTGTCTTGGATTTTGGTGGAAGACTAGGAGCATATCTCCCAATATGATGAGTCAAGGTCAGCAGATGGATATATCAGATGCTCCTCAGGAGTTTTACCACTACCACCTTGGGGGTCGTGATGAACAACCACCCAGGAACAGGAAGCTGGTAAAATGATTCAAAGGCAGGAGTCATTCACACAGTGACTGGTAAGAAAAAGTATTATATGTAGTAGCTGTATTTTTTAGGCTAGAAACCATGATGGTTAGTATAAAAAAAAAAAACAGAGAAGAAAAGATTGTCCTTTCCAGCCCAGCTAATCCTATGTCTTGTTCCATATCAAGGACTAAACGATAGACTGAGAAAGAAGACTATTGAGTAATAAAATTTATAAAACAGACAGAGTGAACTGGACAGCCCAGCATGTAAAAATGATGGACTAGAGGCATCTCTGCAAGAGAGCTCTTTTTCAATGGAGCCACCAATGGCAAGTGATTTTTACTTAGAAGTACTATATACCAAAGACTAGGTCCATACATATTAGATGCAGCAAGTCACAGAGGCAATGAGAATTTTCTAAAGATTTATGTTACTAATGTGTTTTCTACTAGAATGGGGGAAGATTTGAAAGATCAAAGTCCTTGTAGGGTTGCTGATTGCTGATTCCTAGTAACAAGATTAGTTGATTGATCTAGAGACCATTTTGGTATGTATGAACCATTTACATGTGTATATTTGACTCTTAAGAGTTAAAAATCTAACCCCATATACATTTACTTTGCAGCAATGGGATGTCAATCCAAAAGTGGAACACAGTAGTTTATAGTAGCCTGCACTTAAAGTTGAGGTTTTCAGTTGCATGGTGGTTAGATCTGATTCAGGCAAATAAATTCACAAGACAAACAGCAAAATACATAAAATAACAAGCAGCAGCAAGGCTAACATACTACAAAACTATGGTATTTACCCATACTATAAGTCAAAAACAACCACCCGCTACTGTTGCATTATGGTGACATTTTTGGGGAGTAAGGTTTTATGAAACTGACTCCAACTGGCTGTGGTACTAGTCTAGAAAGTGATGTTTTCAAAACAAAATCCACTGTTCATGGAAAATGAGATAGAAGGTCATAAGCCTTGCAGAGGAATCATAAACAAGAAGAGATAAGGGCAGGGAATTTGCTGAAAGTGTGCTCTTCTGCTCAAGACAACAGAATGTTCTACTTGTTGTGCCCATCCCACAGATATAACCTAGGAGGATGTAATCATGTGCTGCTGACTCACAAGATGCCGAAGCTTTTGAAAAATAAAGATTTTTCTCTTAATCTTGCTTTTTATTACTCCTTTGTCTTAATTCTCATAGAAATTCCAGATAAGAAAATAAGGGTAACTTCATTCTTCATTGCTATACCCCAGGTGCCCAAATCCTGCACAATGGAATATATAAGTATATAAAACTCTGGTTGAACTGGGATTTACTTGTACCCTAGGGCATGAGACTAGGACCCTCCATACACACAGGGCAGAAGTGGGCCTAAACTAACATTATCAATTTGGGGTACAGTATGAAATTTAATCTAGATTTGGATCTGACATCTGAAAATGGTCATTGCCTTTATGATGTATTTTAAGGGAAACAGACACCAAAACATTAGGGCTGTGCAAAACAGCAGGGTTCTGCTTCAACTTCCATTTTGACAGAACATTGTTTCATTTTGAGTTTCATTTTGTTTTGAAAGCACTGCTCTGTTCCTATTTGTCGAAACGGTTTCACTGTTTCAACGCTGTTTCAACATTTTGCCCATAGGCTATAATGGCGAAGCATAAAACAGCCTATAACTTTGTCATTTCTTGCCTGATTCCAGTGAAACTTGCAGGAATGGTAGTCACCTCAAGCTGCTGATAAGCAGGAGCTGGGGAGCAGGAGCAGCGCCCTATGATCCAGCAGGCAGATTGGGAGCCCGCATGCCCAGGAGGAGTCTGGCACAGCGCCTGCAGCCCTCCCGGGGGTGTGGGTGGGTTCCCAGTCTGCCTGCCGGATGACAGGAAGGCTACATGAAACTCAGCATGTACCGCTTTCCAGAGAGTTTAACATGTCCTTCAGAGTAAAATTACCAATACCTTTTAACACTGGAACTGTATCTACTTTGGGGAAAAATAAGAAGATCCCCAGCAGAATTTCAAACAAAGGGAAGTCCCTGAAATATCATGGGGTTTGGTTTATTGGATGGTTTATGTTAAATACACTTAAGCTTAGTAAAGGAACCCATTTAAAATCTACTTCAGTATTGCCTATACCTATTCCTTTTGCATCTTCAGTCATGCCTGTTCCAGGTATTCAAGAAAACCAAGATTTTGCCCATATCCACTCCCCCAGGGCACAATCATGCTTGGAAGAACAACTTGCATTCTTTTCTGCCATATACTTCATCAACAATGGAACTGACAGTTGCATACTAGTTCCACTCTCTACCAAAGACAAGGGAATGTTGACAATGGCATGAAACAGAAAAGGAACTCTGTTTCATCTGCAGATGCCCGACTCACAGGGCATGTCCAGACAAGTGCGCATATGCCTGTTGTGGCATCTCAAAGCAGTTTGAGACATCATGAGAGGCATGCTGGGAACAAAAATATGTTCCCCTGTGCCTCATATTTCCAGTGTGGGTTCTAAATTTGATACCTGGAAGTTCAAGTATCAAAAAAACCAAAAAAAACCCCCAAACAAACAAAACAAAACAACCCCCCCCCCCCCACCAAAAAAAAAAAATTGCAGAAAAAAGTGGGGCAGGGCACATGCCTGTAGCATGACCAGAGCCCTCCAGGCTGAGTCCTCCAAAGAGAATGTCGATTTTGGGTATTTTAATGAGAGAATTTGGGTTTTTATCAGAGAATTTGCAATTTTTAAACAGGGAACACAAGGATCCCTACTGGTGAGAGAAGTGGTGGGACCCAGGCAGAGGAGCCTGTCCAGGGCCAGCACTGGGGACTCAGCTGGAGGGCAGATGAAGTAGCTGATCTGACCATTTGAGGCCAGGAGGACACACTTCAGGAGCTCCAAGTGGGCTGTTGCAACAAGCACAGCTTCTGGGCGATAGCTGCCCAGATAGCAGAGTGGGGGCACCAGAAGACATGACAGCAGTGCTGAGTAAAGACAAGCTGTGCAGACATGGCCCACTGGCAGTTGGCCCAGAAGTTCAGGAGGCTCTGCTACAGTGCCCATACCACATCCCGGGTGGCCATGAGGTCCCTTTCTGGGTCTGGCAGGCATGCAGCCATGGGGCCACAGATCCAAGGGAGCAGATGCTATCACAGGTGGCAGCACATCACAGCAGGCAGCAGCCCCCTTTTGCCAGGCTGCTGCAGTGGGTAAAAAGTGCATGAGCCACTCTAGGTGAGGGCTGCTTCAGCAGTCCAGCTGGCACAAGGGGCTAGCATCCCCAGATACCAACTGGCTGGGCCTCCGAAGCTCCTGAGGCCAAGTAGCCCTGACCTGCTCACCAGGGCAGCTTTTTATACTACTGGGTCCAGCACAGGTGCTGGCCCCAGCCTTTAGCTCCCACTGGATAAAGATCTGGGAGGAGCTGGGCAGGGTCAGTTTGCCCCAAGTCGCACAATTTACCCCCACACCAAACTATATGTTCAGGTACGTGTGCTTAGGCAAAAATACCCATCACAAAGTTGTGCCACTGCTGTTTGAGCTGCTGCAAGTGTGTGTGCCTGCATGTATGGATGAGCCCAGAAAGTAATTTGTGATGAAATGGATATCATTCTTACAGTTATTTACCTGACTGTAGCTGCAAAGTAATTTTAAAAGAAGTTTACTTAAATCAGTGATTATTACCATGATGAAACTGCAGATAGTTAAGAACGGAGTCATAGCAGCAAAGAATGTTTTGGCTAACATCAGGCGTAACGGTGGGCATCTGAATTCTCATGCCTGTGAGCCTGGGACTTGCATGCAGGATGCTGGCCTGCTAGAAAATATGAGACATGGATATTGTTAGACATGGATTATGATTATTGAGCTTAGATATTTTGGATTTGGAATTTTGTTGCCTACTGGATTTGGAATGATACATACATACATACATATATACATATATGTATCTATATTTTAAAACCTCCAGAAAGCTGAAATTGGCACTGAAAAAACACATTTGGAAGGAAAGATATGAAGAGTTCTGTGAACTCTCCTTCAAACTTATGAATGAACTGAGGCATATGGATGTTTAAGATGGAAGGCAGAATTCAATTTTTAAAAGCATAGGTACTGTCCCTTCTAAGCTGGAATAATTAACATCTGTCTACCTAAATTAGTTAGACCTCTCTGTAAGTTTAATGTTAGAGTGTCTTGTCATATTGATTGTATTTATTGTGAAAGCACTTCTGGAACTTCTCTTATCCCCATTTTACAGATGGAAACATTAGGTTCAGAGAGTAAAGGTCTTGATTAATTGGAAGGAGTCCCATGGATAGGAACAAAAATATTAGTGGACTAAGAAACCTGACTTATTAGGAAAGGTTAAAAAAACTGGGATTACTTAAGATGAAGTTACATGTTAAACTTAGACCATACTAAGGCCACATAAAATGCAAGCATCTGTATGTTAAAGCTCAGAAACTCATGCTAAGTGCCCTCTGAGAGTGCCCGGTCTTGGCCAAAAGGTATTGCCCATTTTGAAGAAGGTGGGGGGAGGGGCTGAGAAAGGGTCTTGGAGTCTGGAATCAGGTCACCAGGAGTTAGGGAAGGGCTCCCCACAGCACAGCCCTCTCCCAACACCCCTGGCCCCAGGACAAGAATTCAGGGGGTCTGAAGAAGTAACAGCCCCCATGCCTTTCCACCTCCCAGCCCTATGCTCCCGCTCCTGCAACCTCCCTCTACCTCTCTCAACCCCCACCCAGAGCAGGGATAGAGCCCAAATGTCCTGGTTCCTAGCCATGGCCCTGCTCACAAGCACTCTAGTTGCAAGACAGCTGTGCAGGCAAGGTTATGATCCCTTAAAGTGTGACTACTCATAGAACGTCCTAAATTTAACACCACTTATTTACCACCAATTTGGTACATTCTAAGTGCAATATGTAACTTCATCCTAAATAACCCATTCAGTGTCACAAATTAAGTCTTTGAATTGAACTCTGGGGTCTTACATCACAGATTAGCATGCTAACCACTGGACCATCTATTGTTCTGTCCTGTTAAAGGAAAACTGACAGCTAGCAAAAAGTATTTCCAATCGTCCTTGATTGTTTTGGGTTTGTTTTAGGTTTGGTTTGGGGTTGTTTTCGTACCATCTATGCAGACAGACTTCTAAAATAACCACTGGGTATTAATATGCATGCCACCCAATGCCTGGTGAATTAACTTCTGCGGTTTGCAAATGAAGTAGAAGTCTCTCCACAGTTTAAGGCTACAATTGATTTCTATTAATGACTCTAATTTTGTCCTTCCATCTCTAGGTATAATCCACCAGCAAAGGAAAATCACTTTCAAAACTGACAAGTTAAGTCCAGGGCCAATGCACAATTTTCCATTCATGTTTATGTGACCTGGAAAAGGGGGTTCCTGTTCTGATATTTTGAAAATGTAGATTGGTTTGCTGACCTAAGTTGGTTTGCTTTTGCCACTTGGTACCAAAGAAAAAGGATGAGACAAAACGAAATGAAAACACATTGATGTTCTTGGGAATGTCTAGTTGAGCTCTGGCACCCAAGGCAAAGGGCTTATCCAGAAGACACTCAGAGCCTCAGTCACACCCCATTTGGTTGTGTCGAATGTGAGCTCTCAGTGCAAGGTCAGTGCATCCGGAGTCCCTGATTTGGCAGGAATCTGGAGCCCAGACAGTGAGAGCTGCTGTCCCCCTTCTTTTCCCCTGTTGCTGAATTCAGCAGGGAGGGGGAAGGCAAGGAAAGGAAAACAGCAGCAGCATTCATTTCCTGGGCTCCAGAGCTCCACAGAAGCAGAGGCTCCAGGTAGACCTCACCCCATCAACTGGTGCTCAGAACTCACTGTGCAGCACAGGTGAAATGGGGGGCTGCCTCCCCTTTGCTCCATTCCCAGATCCACTACTGCACAGGGCCAATAGTTAGTTGATTAAATTGAGGTTTAAAAGTGAAGTTTTTGAATATCCATATCAAAATAGCTTATCTTTGATGAGCTATGGATAGACTCTACCCTTGTTCCTTGAAGAGACAGATGTGAAGATGCTTTCTTCAAAGGTGATCAGAAAGCGATTCGTCCATAGGAGGCTCAAAGAGTATCACATTGCAAACTTTCCACAACACATTTCTATGGACCTCCAAATGTCCATACTTTTGGAGATGTGCAGATGCAGGTATAAGGCTTCAGCTGGGTAAATACATTAGTCCCTCTGATGAGCCTGAAAAGTCCTTTCAAGGGACCATGCTATCCCCCAGATCTTTTCTCTCCACACACATACAGATGGTAGTGCTGACCCATCTTCTACTCCTTATCCTGTGGACTCATGTTAAGTCCCATGGACCTACCAGTGACAGGAAAAGAAGGTCCTTGTGTACCATTCTAGCTTGTTGAGCTTGTTCTATTTTCTTTTGGATGGCAATGCATTTATAACTGATTGGCTGGGTATTTTTTTACTATCTCTCTAGATTCTAACATTTGCTGTTTATGTGCCACAAGGTAAATCACTATATGGAACACACCCAGCCCCGGTTTATAAATCAGGTCTGTGACTGTGATGAGCATGATCAGAAACTTGTTGAAGGAAAGCAATTCATGACAAGGAAAGGACTGAATCAACAGAAAGTGTTTCAGGTCAGCACTGCCAAAGATACAGCATGGAAGGGAAACCTGATCAGTGTCTGCATGTACCATATTTACCATATTTTTCACATATGGCACACCCCCAAAATAGAATGTGGACCTAGCTGCTTCTGAAGACTGCTCTCCATAGATGGATCTATGATTCTGAGAAAAGATAAAGGGTTTCCAGGGCTGTTAAATGGGAAGAAAGAGACCAAGAACAGAAAAACTGCCCTAAGAAAGGGTAGCTTGATTAGTGGAACATCAAGACCATTAAAAAGCAGGCATGATCAGAGATGATCATTAACACATTAACTGGCTCTTCTGGAGTGAAGAACAAGTAAGACAGTAAGTGAATTGACTTCCTCAGCTGCCTGAAGAGTAATGCTATAGCTGCTGTATTGT